>NW_027438533.1:0-72303 GCF_000715075.1 Nicotiana tabacum
CGGGTTGCACGCCGCAACAGACTTATTAAAAGTCCATATTGGAGGATCGGGTTGCATGCTGCAACAGACTTATTAAAAGTCCATATTGGAGGATCGGGTTACATGCCGCAACAGACTTATCAAACGTCCATATTGGATGATCGGGTTGCACGCCACAACAGACTTATTTAAAAGTCGACATACATATATATATATATTGGGAGATCGGGTTGCACGCCGCAACAGACTTGATTAAAATGAATATATTGTGAGAGCGGGTTGCACGCTTCAACAGAACTGAATGTGAATATATTATGAGAGCGGGTTGCACGCAGCGGGTTGCACGCTGCAATAGAACTGAATATGAATATATTGTGAGAGCGGGTTGCACGCTGCAACAAAACTAAATGTGAATATATTGTGAGAGCAAGGTGCACGCTACAACATAACTGAATGTAAATATCTTGTGAGAGGGGGTTGCACGCTGCAACAGAATTGAATGTGAATACATTGTGAGAGTGGGTTGCACGCTGCAATAGAATTGATGGAAATGATAATTGGTTATGACTGCTGAGTTGGCTTCAATTATTATAAATGTGTTACCTGATTTATTTTTTATTATTGTTGCTGTTACTAATATTGCGTACAGGTAATGTAAGTGACCCGCCTTAGCCTCGTTACTACTTCGTCGAGGTTATGCTCAGCACTTACCAGTACATGGGTCTGTTGTACTGATCTACACTCTGCATTTCTTGTGCAGATTTCAAAGTTGGTCCCAGGAGCGCGCCATAGACTTGCTCAGATTTTAGCTACTCGGAGGAGACTTGAGGTATAACTGCATGGCGTCCACAGTTCTGAAGTCCCCGTCTATTTTACTTTAGCTGTGTGTTTATTTTTCCAGACAACTTTATTTTATTCAGACCTTATTTGAATTATTATAGAAGCTCGTGCACTTGTGACACCAAATTCTGGGATGGTATTTATACACCGTTGTTTTTATGGATTATTCACTACATTTCAGACTTTACTTCCGCATTTGTTCCTTGATTATTAATAACTTTAAAAATTGTTTTAAAAGTAGATAATATTATTCTAACGTTGGCTTGCCTAGCAAGTGAAATGTTAGGCACCATCACGGTCCGAAGGTGAAAATTTCGGGTCGTGACATGAATACATGATAAAGGAAACAATAACTTGAATTAAACATGTAGGGCAATTAGCATGTAAGAGAATAAGACAAGTAGACATGTGAAAATAGACTAGAAATGATGACTATAATATGTTAAGGTAACTCAATTATTGCATGAAAGGAATCTACATAGCTAAAACCGGTAATTTCTATATTTATCCTGTGTACACACTCCTCACCTTGCGTACACGGCTTCACATATCACAATTATCACAACTAACACAAATCCTAAGGGGTAATTCCCCCACACAAGTTTAGGCAAGTAACTTACCTCGAAAAAAGCTAACTCAATCCACTAGAAGGCTTTACCCTCGATTATCCAACTCCGAACGACTCGAATCTCACCAAAAAAACTTCATACTATAAATATAAACTATAGGAAACTAATTCAAACAATGAAATTGCGATCTTTGATAAAACAAAAATTAAAAAGTCAACCCAAAACGTTAACCCGCGTCCACTCCTTAGAACAGACCAAAATTATAAAAATCAAACACTCATTCGATAATGATTCCAATCATACAAGAATTACTCAAATTCGAACTCAAATCGCCTTTAAAATCCTCAATTTTTAGCCTATACAATTTCACAAATATTTCCCAAATTTACAACTCCAAAACACTAATTTAATGATAAAAACAACATTAGATTTGTGTAATTTAACCTAAATCTAGTTAGGAATTCTTATCCCAATGATCTCTCTGTAAATCTCCCAAATATTTGCCTCATACCGAGCTCTTTATGTACAAAATTGAATTATGAATCAAACCCTCGAAATTTCCCATTTTCTGCCCAACGAATCTAGTTCTGCGAGCCTGGGGTCGCAACTGCGATGCTTCACCTGTGGAAAAACCAGTGTAGGTGCGGTTTCTACTTAAATCCAAGAGTTCCACTTCTGCGAACCATGGCTTGCACCTGCGATCCCGCTTCTGCGGAGGAGGAGACCGTACCTGTGGTCTTGCTCAAAGCCCCATCCTCCAATTCCGCTTCTGCAGAAGAAATGGTTGTGCCTGCGGAGGCGCACCTATGTCCAGATGTCTGCACCTGCAAGCCCAGCCCCGGGTTCTCCTTTTCTCTTCTGCGCCTCACCTCTGCACCTGCGAGCAATCGCTGCGCAGATGCGATGACACCAGCAGGCCTAGGACTTTCAACAATGAAGCTACGTCCAAAATTGGTGTGAAGTCAATCTGAACCACACCCGGGCCCCTAGGACCGCGTCCGAATATACCAACAACTCCCAAAACACATAACGGATCTACTTGAGACCAAAAATCACATAAAAATACATCGATTCTATGAATCGCAGCCCAAATCCAAGCACATGCAACTATGAACTTCCGAATTCCAAAACCAATGTCGATTCATACCAAAACACCTCCGATTGACTTCAAATTTTTCACACAAGTCATTAATAATATTATAAACCTATTACAACTTCCATAATTGGGATCCGACCCTGATATAAATAAAGTCAACTCCTGGTCAAACTTTCCAACCTTCCACACCTTTAATTTTCTATCTTTCGCTAATTGTCATCGAACGACCTACGAACCTCCAAATCAACATACAGACACGTTTCTAAGTCCAAAATCACCATACGGAGCTATTGAAACAATCAAAACTCAATTGCGGAGTTGTCTTCACAAAAGTCAAACTATGGTTAACTCTAACAACTTAGGATTCCAATTTAGAGACTATGTATCCCATTTCACTCCGAAACGCACCCGAACCAAAACTAAATACTCCGAAAAGTCACATAACCAAAATATAACATATGGGAGGCAATAAATAGGGGATCGAGGCTGAAATACTCAAAACGACTGGCCGGGTTGTTTCACATGTGGTGCAAGTTGATTATTGTGTTTGTGATATTGATGCTCATGCGGCAGTATAAGGGTGGTGTATTGATGCGCATGCGAAAAGATAAGGTGGGATTTATACGCGTGTTGCTAGTAAGGGAATTACTTGAAGCCATGTGATGAGATAAGTGGGCTAAAGCGCGTGAAGCCATTTCGGGAAAAATATTTTTAAAAAATATGCAAGGCTCATGGGGGAATATAAAGAAGATTGTGACTGTGATTTGTGAAATGTGAATATAAGGTGTGGTACCTCAGTGTGATTCTTTTTGTACATTCTATGTTAGAAAGGCTTGTTGATTTGAATGGTTATGGTATTGCTTCCTTACCTTATTCCATCGTATTTTGACTATTATTGGCTTCTTGCTGTCTGTATCATATGTACACTCTTTGTTGTCATCTGTTGCTTTTATTTCAGTTGTTCGCCTTGTGTTGATAAATTGCTTTATTGTAATTTATTTCCTTCACTTCCCAATGGTTAGATTTTATTAATATTATGCCCAGATTTCTATGTCTAGTAGGTGTTTTGACCTGACCTCGTTACTACTCTACTGAGGTTAGGCTTGATACTTATTTGGTAGTATCGTGGTGTACTCATTCTACGCTTCTGCATATTTGTGCAGATTCATGTACTTCTGCTCGTGTCGGACGCTAGTGAGTTGATTCAGACCTTGCGGAGACTTCATGGTATACATGCTTGACGCTCACAGGCTTCAGAGTCATCTTCTAGTGATCTTATGCTAACGTTTCTTTTATTTTCGAATAGTATTGTATTAGATATTCTTAGTATATATCAGTAGAGCTTATGACTCAGTTCCACTGGTTTTTGGAATTTTATGACTATTGTTTTACTTTGGGTTCATTATAATATTTTATCAGTTTAATTTAATATCTTATTCGTTATCTCTGCTAAATTATCCATGTGTTTTAGGCTTACCTAGTCTTAGAGACAAGGTATCATCACTATTACCTAAGGTAAAAGTTTGGAGTCGTGACAACAGAAAAATCATTTATAGTCCACACTAAAGCAACACACAATCTGAAGTTTTTCTTAGTTGATATGTCATATATTTTCACACCTTCATGCCACAATAACTTCAAGTCATCAATCAAGGGCTGCATATATACATCAATCATTTTTTTTGGATTACATAGACGTGGAACAATACAAGTTAGAAATAAATATGGACTTATCATACACAACTCAGGTGGAAGATTATACGACGTAACAAACACTGGCCAACGTCAATATGGTGCAGCAGATGCTGTAAATGTAGTGAATCTATCAGCACATAATCCCAACCTAATATTTCTCGGTTCACTAGCAAAGTCTGGAAAAACCCCTATCAAAATGCTTCCATGCTTCTCCATCTGACTGATGGCATAGAACGCCATCTGGCCTTCTATGTTCATAGTGCCATTCATATGAGGAGCAGAGCTCATTGATGCATACAACCTCTTTAACCTTGGTACAACGTGTAAGTAGTGCATTGCATTCACTGGAACCTTCTTCTGTTTGGCATTTGTGACTTTTTTGTAAGTAGGTTGGTTACAAAATTTATAATTTTCTAAAGTTGCATCATCCTTAAAGAATAACATGTAACCTTTGTCACAACAATCAATCCTCTCCGATGAAAGACCCAACTTGGAAACCAATTTCTTTTCCGTTTAAAAATCTTAGGGTAGGTCAATCTTTGTCAAATTAAGTTCATTCACAAGGTCAATGATAGAATCCATGCCCGCTTGAGAAATTTAATTATCCGATTTAATACTTAGTAATCTAACTGCAACAGACAACATGGAATGCACCGAGCCTTCGTAAAGCGGACAACTAGCTTCCTCTAACTATTCGAAGAAGCTTTTAGCCTCATTATTTGGTTCGGATTGAGTCCCCGTGAACATCTCAAAAGCACCACCCATCATTTCAGTAAATCGTAAACTTACAACATTATACTCTGCTACGAGACTATCTTCTTCACCACCAAAAGAATTATGAAAATAAACATCATCTACACTAGCATGACTCTCCCCATGAACAGTCCACACATCATAATTTTTCATAAACCCCTTCTTATACAGATGAACTATAGCAATATCGGGACCCAATAACTTAACACACTTGCATTTCATACAAGGTCACCTAATCGTCCCTTCAAGAAGGAGATCATCAAGTGTCTTTGCCTTAGCAATAAAGCCAGCAACCCCTTCTGTAAATTCATCCTGAAACCATGTACGATTCGGATAATACCTATGATACATCCATCTACGATGCTCAAATTCCATCTACACATAGAAGAAAATTAAAAGTGGAAATATTTATGTTAATTACACTAATTAATAAATTTTATTCTTCAATGGTTACTTATCTAAATAGTTTAATTATGTATTTTAGTGTAATCTAATATTTATCCATCTTATTTAGTAATCTAAAAAGGTTTTTGCATTTATCCAAATTTATTAGTGAACTAAAAAGCAACAACCAGCATTAAACATTATATTCAAGAAACCTTAAACTTAATATCATTTCAATCCAATGAATTTATTATATTTAATAAACTTTAATCTTACAATCATTTCATAGGTTTACTTCACTATTGTTAAAAATATACTAGCTACATCACATTTCATAGGTTTACCCACGAACCTCACTTTTATCAAACAAAAAGAAATACTCGTAATTCACTAATATTTAAACTCTTTCAACATATAAAATAAAGGAATTTAATTTAAATAGCATAATGTTTCATATAACAAGAAAAATAAATTCAAATATTTGGGATCAACAATAACAATTATCAAAAAATAGATTGAGTAATCCACAAGTACAATTTAATAATTTACCAACTAAATTCTAACAATTCAACTATTTTTCTAGCAATCAAACCAAGAAATATTCTCAAAAAATTACAACTAACCTTGCTATGGAGAACACTACCGCTGGAGGAGGCAAAGATGGTTGTGGCCATTACAACCCAAAGCTCGTGGAGATGTTGGCCGCTACAAAAAATTGGTTAGCTAAGGTTCTGCCGCGAGTAGGAGAGAGAAGATGAGGAGAGCATGAGAGAAAGAGAATTACCGTAGAGAGGGGAGATGGTAGAAGTGTGGAGATAAAAAAAGACCAATTCGACTGTGAAGATGGGGCGGAGGTGGGAGGAACACAAAAAAAAGAAGAAAGAAAGGAAGACAGACAGGGAGGGGGGCTTTTAAAATAATTTTTTGATTGATTCAGTTGGAAAATTAAAATAAAATATAATTTAAATAATTTTGAAACCGATTTGGTCAGTAATAGTGCTGACAAGTCACAAGTTGAAATTCACAAATTAATTCGACCTAATCGGTCGGAATATTTATAAAATAATAGTTTATTTTTTTAATTTTTTCAACCGTGTCAATCGAAAAAGGTAAATCTAGTCAAACACAGGAATTTTTACTTTTAAAGACCGACTGAATCGGTTGAAAATTTAATTCCCGCATTTTTGCGCCAAAATGAGCGACCAATATTGTCGGAATGAGGTCGAAATTTTTGTGCCTTGTTTGATTGTTTGTTCTTCTTGACTGATGCTCTATTTGATTGTATGACTACATGAGCCTATTTATTCATGCTAGAAATCATGTTTTAACTTATGACATTTTATTTGGGCATGATAGGCTATTATTGAGATTTATTGGTGTACTTGATTTAGCCGTAGTCATATTTTATATCATGAAAACACATCTGCATCTTTATTTATTATGTCCTTGTGCATTTTGTTGGTTATTTCTTGAACAGATGCATACATCCTGAGAGATGGAGATGTTGGTACGGATTGATATGATTATGACCTATTTAGACATTTGAGCAGATTGATATTATTATGGAATGATTGTTTATACCATGCGGTTATTGTGATATTGATATGTTATGGCACGATGAATTTTCGTGCGGAATACAGATATAGATCTGTCACTCCGGAATTAGGTGATTACACATGTTATATTGAGCTCTATGACCGCATGTGATATGCTCATCATGTGCATATCATTTGAGAAACATTTGAGAAACAACAAAAGTATTTGCGGACTTAGCAATCATATTTGAGAAACATGCTATCCTATCTCTGATTTTTGCACCTCATTATTATATTTGTTGTTCTTGGTTACTCTCTGTAATTTCATGCTATTATAGATTGTTCAGATTGAGAAGATGAGTATCATGCTTTGTTAAAATTTGGCAATTACTTCTTCGAGATTAGACTTGATACTTACTGAGTACACCTCGTTTTGGTACTCATACTACACTTCTGCATATCTTGTTCTGATTCTGATATTGGCACTAATGGATCACAAGAAGGTGCCCAGTAGCTGACTCAGGAGACTTGAGGTAGTGCTGCTTAATCGACCCCAAACCCTTAAAGTCACCTTCTTCTAATTATCATACTGTTTATCTTGTTTCATATAGTTTTTCTTGTATTTTGTGAGACACAATTGTATTTTATTTTAGTAGCTCGTGATTTCGTACTATAGAGTTTCGGGAGTTGGCTGAAATCGCTCATGATTTCGTACACTATATGAAATCGCGAGTTATAAGTCTTAAGCATTACTCGTAAGATCAATGGGTCATTTAAAAAAGAAAACTCATATTTTATAATGGTGAATTAATTATCGTGTATTTTTAAAATTACGTAAGAGGTTAAACATAGAAATGATATGGCCAATCTAATTTTATTTCTTTTAAATTATTAATAACACTTGAATATAAGGGTGAGGGTAAATTTTAATAAGCTATTAAAACTTACTTCTAATACTTTTTTTTTCTTTCTAATGTAAGTAATGAAGTAAAGGAGATATGAAAGGTAAAATATTTAAATTTTTGTCTAATAAACAAGTTTAGCTAGATGTTATTGAACAAAAGGTAAAGTTGAATACCTCCTTATATTAAGTAAAGTATATAGTTTAACTGTTAACATATAGCAGAAAATTTAAGGATTTTCTTAATATGCAATAAAATAGTCTTAAAGTTGGTGTAATTTTGGATGGAGGATAATCATTTCAAATGTATCTGAAATAGTAAAACATTTATTAGAATCACATAGTAGTTCCTTTAAGCAGTAAAATATATAATTATTTTCTTAATATGTATTCTCTAAAATAAGTCTATTTTTTCTCAGTTCCAAGGATAGTTAGTTATTATAAATATTATACCAAAATAGTCTAATTATAGCACTAAAATAACAATTTTATTCATATTTAATTTCACCTGGCTAAACTAATTTTACGGTACCTTCTCCTATAAATAAGTACTACATAACTTGGTGTTAATCACTCCTCTAACCATTCTAGGTAAAAGAAAAATGGCTCGACAATTTAACTTTCTCCTCCTCTCAAGTCTCTCATTAATTGTTGTTGCTTCTTCTTTGTTTCATGTCTCCTCTGCAAGGAGTGGCCTGAGACATAATTTTCTTGATGGTGAGAAACCCATAAAAAATCCAAATGACCCAACAGTTGTGGGAATTGCAACATTCGCTGTGAATGAGCACAACAAGAAGTCTAAAAGCAACTTTCAACTTGTAAAAGTGATGGCAGGAGGGACTGATGTAATTCCTGACGGTACTGTTTATCAACTCGAAATTAGTGCTAGTGAATCAAATGTTATTACAACCCGTCTTGTGGCTGTTCTGGTGCATCCAAACAATGTTAAAGAACTTCTTTCCTTCGAATGATCATCTTTTGTTATAGTTTAAGTGTACAATCATCTAGAAGCGATTACATTTAAAGTTATTATATGAAATAAACTATTCGAATTGAGCATTTTATCTTGTTTTATTGATTCGTTTGGCCATATTAAAGATGGATGATAATTTTTTAATTTTGGATAAATCGTATCAATCACATTAATATTGTGTATAATTAAACTCCAATTGTTCCAATTGTCTATTTTAAAAGTTTCAAAATATACATCACATGTTATTTTTCGATTGCTAATCCATCCTTTATCTTGGGGAAATTGAGCAGAACTCCTTCTTCCATGAATCTTGAACTACGATTTGTGTGACAAAAAAAAAGACAATACTATAAGCCTATGACTAAAAATTCATTCACTTGTCACTTTTCTTATTAAAATCTAAGAAGTAGGGTATACACAAGGAAAGTCGTTCGAGTCTTTAATAACTTATCACTATGAATATTTTTCGTCCAATAAATGGCTTGGACTCTGTTATATTTATTTTATTCTCATATAATTAAAAGAAATTTACAAGTAAAAGGTTAATCGTACAAACAAGAGAGAACTCTAAATTTTTTCCTAATAATACATATATTTAAATATGTAAAAAATAGTTATGTAAATGAAATGGCATATACTTCATAGAAAAAAAAAGCTTTTATGATAATTGAGTTTGCTAATTTGTTGGGATTTCTCTAAATAATGGTGTTGGTGCGCTTGACGTTAACACATGACAGTCATCGTTAGGTGTTTGTCCTAATTTTCTTAACATATTCGGTTTTCCTATCTGTTGAAGGAAAGAGTAACATATTTACTATAATTGAGTTTTTCTTTTCTTGGAAGGAAATTAAAAATCTCCCATATTAGGCTAGCCCCTTTTCTTGGAGGAAAAAGTTTGGATTTATATAAATTAAGGATCCTTCCTTTTTATTTAGCAGCATCCACAAAGTAGTCATATGGGGTTTGACAGTCTTCTTTAGGGGGATAACTTTTCGGGTTAAGTGTTAGTGTGCCACTTGTGTTTGCCTCTTTGTGAGATTGTTCTCTCGATATTTTGTACTCTCTTTTATATAGTGAATTGCTCATCTCTACCGTGAACGTAGGTCAATTGACCGAACCAAGTAAATAATTTTATCTCTTTTGGTATATTTCTCTTTTGTTTTCTGATATTTCGTCGTTTAAGTGTTGCTTTACTAGCTTCCGCATGACACCTGATTTTTTTAGTCCCAACAAGTGGTATCAGAGCAAGGTTCAAGACAAGTTCATCTTGACGAGTTTAGTTTTAGCCACATCCTATTTGACGATAATCATGGTTTTTATCTGAAAAATTTGACCAGAGTGCTACTCACGTTGAAACAAACTTTGTGGTGGAGATTTGGAGATGCGATCTGTTAAAGGTTATGTGAAGAATGTGGATCAAGCTTACTTTGTCAGAAAATTCAGGCCAAGGGGGAGAATTGTTAGGTGTTTGTCGTGATTATCTTACCATATTTGGTTTTCATATCTGTTGAAGAAAAGGGTAACATATTTACTATAATTGAGTTTTACTTTTCTTGGAAGGAAATTATAAATCTCCCATATTTGGCCAATCTCATATCTTGAAGAAAAAGATTTGGACTTCTATAAATTGAGGACCCTTCCTTCTTATTCAGCAACATCCACAATGTAGCCATATGAAATTTAATAGTCTTGTTTAAGGGGAGAACTTTTCGGGATAAGTGCTAGTGTGTCACTTGTGTTTGGCTCTTTGTGAGTTTGTTCTCTCGATATTTTGTACTCTCTTTAATATAGTGGATTACTCATCTCTGTCGTGGACGTAGGTGAATTGACCGAACCAAGTAAATATTTTTATTTCTTTTGGTGTATTTCTATTTTATTGTCTAATTTATCGTCGTTCAAGTGTTACTTTGCTAGCTTTCGCATGACACCTGATTTTTTCGATTCTACCAATCACCACTCAAATTAGATGTGGGAGGAACCAAACAACCCTTACGATTTCCTATCCATCTTCTTTCTGGAAAAGGTCTATGAACAGAGAAATTGTCTTTCAAAAGTCAAAATTTTGAGGTTACTAAACGATGACTAGCAGAGGCGGAGCCAGAATTTAATATTTATGGGTTCGGAATTATAGTTAATTTAAGTTGCTGGATTCTAAATTAATAATTTGTATATATTAAAAGAATTTATTAAGACAAATATATATTTTGGATCAAAGCTATTGGGTTTATCGAACCCTTAAAACGCATGCTAGCTCCGCCCATGATGACTAGTAACTTGGCCCAAATTTAATGGTAGAAACTAGGGTAGCAAATGAACGTGCCGGGGTTGGATATGGGCACGTAAAAAATGGATAAAATATTTGACCTAACCCATATTCAATACGAATAGAAAATGAGGTAACCGGTGGATAATATGGATATTCATATTATCCATGGCCTCTTGAATATGATCACTTTTGGGGAGAATTTTTAGTCACCCAAACTTGAGGAACCCTTAATTTGAATCTTTTGCAAATGTAAAAGTTAAACACATTGGTTATCTATTTTTAAGTGGATAATAAGGATCTTGTCCATATTTGATTCATTTTTAAAGAATTCATTATCATACTCATTTCTTAGTGAATAATATGAATAAATATTTATTATATTAATTCATTTTACCGTCGTTGGTAGAAACTAATAAAAATGGCATCCAAAACTGACTACTTTTCTTGGTATGGTGGTACTGAATGTGTCCCAAAATAGTCAATTATTTTTTGCTCCAAAGTCTTCCCTAAGGTTTGAGTGTGTTTGTTTACCCTTAAAATGAGTAACAATTAAATTTATACGAGGTTCAAAGGATATGTGATTTAATTTAAAATGAATGATGTAAGAACATAAAATAATTGAATTGAAGGAAAACAAAAATGGAAGTTTAAGTTCTAGGAATTTACTGTAGTTTGAATTATATGAAGACGACCCCGAAATAGAGTTTTGACGGTTCCTATAGCTCCGTAGGGTAATTTTGGTCGTAGGAGCGTGGCCGAATATTGATTTGGAGGTCTGTAGGTCATTTCAGCGTTAATTGGCGAAAGCTGAAAAATTGAATGATTTTTGGGAAGTTTGACCAGGAGTGGACTTTTTGATATCGGGGTCGGATTCCAATTCTGGAAGTTAGAGTAGGACCGTAATGTCAATTATGACTTGTGTGCAAAATTTGAGGTCAATTGGACTTGATTTGATTGGTTTCGACGTCGGATGTAGAAGTTCGAAGTTTTAAAGTTCATTAGGCTTGAATCGATGTACAATTTGTGTTTTTAGCGTTGTTTGATGTGATTTAAAGGTTCAACTAAGTCCGTATGATATTTTAGCACTTGCTGGTATATTCGGGCGGCGTCCTAGGGGCCTAGGGGTAATTTGGATGGTTAACAGATCGAGTTGAGGCTTGGAGAGTGGCGGGTTCGTAGGTGCGAATTCACTGGGCAGAAAAGGCCTAAGTTTGAGGGTTTGATTTCATTCTTCATTTTTGGATCTAGAGAGCTCGGATTGAGGCGAAATTTCGAGGGTTTTTTGAATGAAACGTTTGGGTAAGGATGCTTAACTTGGTTTTGATTAATTTCCACAAACATATCATTTATTCTTCATTTAATTAAGGATTTGGGTTGAGAAATTGGTGAAAAAGGTTTAAAACTCCTTAGGCCAAATTTTGACATTTTGATTGAGAATTTTGTATCAGATTTGAGTAATTGTTTTATGGGTAAACTCGATATCGAATGAGTGTTCGTATTTTGTGACTTTTACCCAATTTCAAGACGTGGGCCCGGAAAGTCTTTTTGGGGCGATTTTTCAATTCTTTGCTAAAGTCGTAGATTTATTATTTAAATTAGTTTCTTGTAGTTGTATTTATAGTATGTAATGGCTTTTGGTTTGATTTGGGCCGTTCGAAGTCGGAAAATCGAGGGAAGGGCATTCTTATTGACTGATTGAGCTTCGTGTGAGGTAAGTGGCTTGTCTAACCTTGTATGAGGGAACCTCCCCCTAGGTTTTATTACTGTTATGATATTTGCAATACGTGAAGGCCATGTACGCGAGGTGACGATTTCGTACTCGGGTTAAATGTTGAAAAATTCGGTTCTTGCTGAGTAGATATCTCTTAATTCCTTAACTGAGTTGTTTTAGCATGTGTAGTCATCATGTTTAGCCTATTATCGCATGTCTATGTGTCTTAACTCTTACTTTCAATTTATGCTATATGCTTAGTTGAATTACCTGCTTCTTTGATTTTGTATTCAGTTTTTTACTGTAGGATTCCTTGTTGTAAATTCGTTGTTCCATAAGTTATGAGTGTGTATTTACTTTTCGGACTACGAGGCAGTACCTCGGAAGCGCTCGTGTTGCATATTTACTTTTGGGACTACGAGGCGGTACCTCGGGGGCTCCCCCTGTTGTGTGTTTACTTTGGGACTATGAGGCGGTACCTCGGAAGTGCCCATGTTGCATATTTACTTTTGGAACTACGAGGTGGTATCTCGGGAGCTCCCCTATTGTATATTTACGTTTGGTACTGCGAGGCGGGACCTCGGGAGCGCCCCCTTTATTTACCTTTATTTGATGTGTTGTTACCTTTCTGTAATTTCTCATTGTTCAATTCTCAGTCATTTCAACATATTATTATATCTTTTGTTTTGTTTCCTTTTTATTCTAGTAGGGCCCGGACCTGACCTCGTCACTACTCTACCAAGGTTAGACTTGGCACTTACTGGGTACCGTTGTGGTGTACTCATGCTACTCTTCTGTACATATTTTGGTGCAGAACTAGGTTCTTTCTACCAGGCCAAATACTAATGAGATAGCCGTACGTGGAGACTTCACGGTACATCTGCCAGCGTCCGTAGACCTCAGAGTCCCTCTTTATCCTTATTATGTCATTTTCTTCCTTATTTTCCTTAGACTTTTCTTTAGAGCTTGTGACTTATTTCTACCGAGTTTTGGAAGTTGTAATTATTTTGAACCACAGTTTTATTTATTTCAGATGTTGAGGTTTGAGTTTCAGTTTTATATTCAATTATTTCACAAATTATTAGGCTTACCTAGTCTTAGAGACTAGATGCCATCACGACATCATACGGAGGGAAATTGGGGTCGTGATAAGTTGGTATCAGAGCACTAGGTTCATAGGTATTATGAGTCACAAGCAGATTTAGTAGAGTCTTGCGGATCGGTCTGTACTTATCTTTGGGGGGCTATTGAGCTGTTAGGAATAGCTTCACTTCTTTTTGATTCCTTATCATGCGAGATTTGACTTCGGATTCTAAATTTTTATCTTTCTATCCCCTCGCAGATGGTGAGGACAGGCACAACTGGATCAGAAGACCAGACACCCGCGCCCCTTGGTAGAGCCGCGAGAGGCCAGGGCCAGGGTGGAGGTCGAGGACGTCCACGTGGTGCAGCCAGAGCACCCGCACGAGCTGCTACAGAGGAGCCACCAATAGCTCCAGTTGGAGGGCAGGCACCTGAGACGCCTGTTACTGCACCAACCCTCCAGGAGACTCTTGCCTAGTTTCTGAGCATGTTCAGCACCTTGGCTCAGGCAGGATTGATACCACCTGCTCCTGCCACATCTCAGGCTGAGGGAGGAGCACAGACTCCCGCTGCCCGTACCCCAAAGCAACGGGTCCATGTCGACCAGGTTTCTCAGGTCATACCAATTTAGCCGGTAGCTCCAATTCAGCCCGAGGTTAGGGTAGCAGCTAAGGCTCGAGAGCTACAAGAAGTACCACCCTCCTACTTTCAGTGGCTTGGCGTCAGAGGATTCCCAGGGTTTTCTTGAGGTGTGCCACCGTATCCTCCGTACTATGGGTGTTGCGGAGTCTAGTGGGGTTTCTTTCACTACGTTCCACCTTAAAGGAACAGCCTATCAGTGGTGGCAGGCATATGAGTTGGGTAGTCTAGCCGAGGCAGCTTCACTCACTTGGACTCAGTTCTCAAATATGTTCTTGAGGGAGTATGACCCCTAGAGTCTCAGAGATGCATGGCGCGCAGAACTTAAGTTCTATTTTTCAGATTTTTATTCATCCCGATCGCGGAAATTCGTTCGCGATCGCGTAGAACAAAATTTGTCCAGGTTCGTTTAATACTACGCGATCGCGTATAAGGCCATGCGATCACAGAGAACAATTTCTCAGCCTTACGCGATCGCGTACAGGTTTATGCGATCGCGTAGCACAATTTTGGTTCTTCAGCTTCTGCCTCATTCCTTCTTCGCGATTGCAGCTTTGAGCTTGCGTTCGCAGTGCACTAGGAGCTGGCCTTTTGCGTTCGCGTGCCTATCTTCGCAAACACAAAGAGTAAAACTCACGGCTTAAAAGTTTCTCTTCGCGATCGCGATCGCGAAGCACAATGCACCAAGTGACAACAGAATCTTAAAAACCAGATTTTCTAAGATCAAAATCATCCTGTAGCCTATCCGAAACTCACCCGAGCCCTCGAGGCTGCAAAACAAATATGCACCCAAGTCCTAAAGCATCATACGAACTTGCTCGTGCGATCAGATTGCCAAAATAACACATAGAACTACGAATCAGACATCAAATCAAAGGAAGTTTTCAAAAAAAAACTTTAAAACTTATATTTTCACAACCGGACGTCCGAATCACGTCAAATCAACTGTGATTCTCACCAAATTTGGCAGACAAGTCATAAATATTATAATGGACCTATACCAAGCTCCGAAACCAAAATATGAACCCAGGGTCAATATATCCAATATCAGTAATTTCTTAAAAATCATTAAGCTTTCAAGCTTTTAATTTTTTTATCAAAATTCCATATCTCGGGCTAGGGACCTCGGAATTCAATTCCGGACATACGCCCAAGTCCCAAATCATGATACAGATCTACCGAAATTGTCAAAATACTGATTCGGGTCCATTTTCTCAAAATGTTGATCAAAGTCAACTCAGTTGAGTTTTAAAACTCTATTTCACATTTTAATCCATTTTTCACATAAAAACTTTCCGGAGAATTGTACGGACTGCGCACGCAAGTCGAGGAATGATAAATTGTGCTTTTCAAGATCTTAGAACACAGAATTACTTATTAAATTTAAAGATGACATTTTGGGTCATCACATTCTCCATCTCTAAAACAAACGTTCGTCTTCGAACGAAGTTAGAAAAAGTACCTGAGCTGGTGAATATGTGTGGATATTTACTCCGCATGTCCGACTCGGACTCCCAGGTAGATCCCTCTACAGCCTTACCTCTCCATTGCACCTGAACTGAAGGATAACTCTTAGACCTCAACTGTCGGACCTGCCGGGCTAGAATAGCCACCGGCTCCTCCTCGTAAGTCAAATCTTTGTTCAATTGGACTGAGCTGAAATATAACACATGGGACGGATCACCATGATATTTTCGGAGCATAGACACATGGAACACCAGATAAATCGCTGATAAACTAGGTGGTAATGCAAGCATGTTGGCTACTTCACCCACCCTTTCAAGAATTTCAAAGGATCCGATATACCTACGGCTCAACTTGTCCTTATTTCCAAACCTCATTACACCTTTCATAGGTAAAACTCGGAGCAATATTCTTTCTCCAACCATGAATGCAATATCACAAACTTTGCCTATACTGAGCTGTGCGAAGTCGATCCTGAATAATCTTGACCTTATCCAAGGCATCTTGTACCAAATCGGTACCTAATAACCGAGCTTCTCCCGGTTCAAACCAGCCAACTGGCGAACGACATCGCCTTCCGTATAATGCCTCATATGGAGCCATCTGAATGCTCTACGGGTAGCTATTATTATAAGCAAACTTCGCAAGTGGCAAGAAATGATCCCAAGAACCTCCAAAGTCTATAACACAAGCGCGAAGCATATCTTCCAATATCTGAATAGTGCGCTCTGACTGTCCGTCTATCTGTGGATGAAATGTTGTACTCAACTCCACCCGCGTGCCTAACTTATGCTTTATAGCCCTCTAGAAATATGAGGTAAACTGCGTACCTCGATCTGAAATAATAGACACGGGCACACCGTGAAGGCGGACAATCTCACGAATGTAAATTTTAGCTAACCTTTCTGAAGAATAGGTAACTGCCACGGGAATGAAATGTGTTGATTTGGTTAACCTGTCCACAATGACCCAAACTGCGTCAAATTTTCTCTGAGTCCATGGCAGTCCAACAACAAAATCCATAGTGATACGCTCATATTTCCATTCAAGAATTTCTAACATCTAAAGCAAACCACCGGGTCTCTGATGCTCGTACTTAACTTGTTGACAATTCAGACACCGAGCTACATATGCAACTATATCCTTTTTCATTCTCCATCACCAAAACTGTTGCCGCAAATCTTGATACATTTTGGCGGTTTCTGGATGAATAAAATACTTGGAACTATGTGCCTCTTCAAGAAATAATTCACGAAGCCCATCCACATTAGGCACACAAGTACGACCCTGCATTCGCATAACTCCATCTTCCCCCACACATCTTCCCACACAACAACCTGTTTGGCATCACCGTGCTGCACCGTGTCCTTAAGGACAAGTAAATAATGATCATCATACTGCCTTTCTCTGATGCGCTCATATAAAAAAGACCGAGCGACTGTGCAAGTTAGAATCCGACTGGGTTCTGAAACATCTAACCTCACGAACTAATTAGCCAAAGTCTGAACATCTGCAGCTAATGGCCTCTTACCAACCGGAATATACGCAAGACTGCCTATACTCACAGCGTTTCTACTCAAAGCATCGGCCACCACATTGGTCTTTCCGGGGTGATACAAAATGGTGATATCATAGTCTTTCAACAACTCCAACCATCTTCTCTGCCTCGAATTAAGATCTTTTTGTTTTAACAGGTACTGAAGGCTACGATGACTAGTAAATACCTCACACGAGACACCGTAGAGGTAATGCCTCCAAATCTTCAGCGCATGAACAATGGCTGCCAGTTCTAAGTCATGATTTGGATAATTCTTTTCATCAACCTTCAATTGCCGCGACGCATATGCAATCATCCTACCATCTTGCATTAATACTGCACCAAGTCTAATGTGAGATGCATCACAATATACTGTATACGATCCTGAGCCTGTGGGTAATACCAACACTGGTGCCGTAGTCAAAGTAGACTTGAGTTTCTGAAAACTCAACTCACACTCGTCTGACCATCTGAATGGGACAGCTTTCTGGGTCAGTCTGGTCAATGGGTTTGCTATAGATGAAAACCCTTCCACGAAGTGACGATAATAACCTGCTAAAATCAGGAAAATCCGCATCTCTGTAACTAAAGTAGGTCTAGGCCAATTCTAAACAACCTCAATCTTCTTAGGATCCACCTTTATTCCTTCTACCGATACAATATGCCCCAAAAAGGCAACTGAGTCTAACCAAAACTCACATTTTGAAAACTTGGCATATAACTGATTATTCTTCAAAGTGTGAAGCACACTTCAAAGATGCTGCTCATGCTCCTCTCGACTGTTGGAGTAAATCAAGATATCAATAATGAATACAACCACAAAAGAATCCAAATAAGACTTGAACACCCGATTCATCAAATCCATAAATGTTGCTGGGGCATTTGTCAACCCAAATGACATCACTAGGAATTTGTAATGCCCATACCGAGTCTGAAAAGCTATTTTAGGGACATCAAATGCCCTAATCTTTAACTGATGGTAACCAGACCTCAAATCTATCTTCTAAAATACCTTTGCACCCTGAAGGTGATCAAATAAGTCATCAATTCTTGGCAGCGGATATTTGTTTTGATAGTAGCCTTGTTCAACTACCGATAATCTATACACATCCGCATAGAACCATCTTTTTTCTTTACAAATAATACCGGTGCACCCCAGGGCGAGACAATGGGTATAATGAATCCCTGATCAACCAAGTCTTGCAGCTGCTCTTTCAATTCTTTCAACTCTGGTGGGGCCATACGGTATGGTGGAATAGAAATGGGCTGAGAGCCCGGAGCCAAATCAATACAGAAGTCAATATCTCTGTCGGGTGGCATCCCCGACAAATCTATAGGAAATACTTCTGGAAATTCATGAACAACTGGTACTGAGTCCATAAAGGAACATCCGCACCTGGATCGCGAATATAAGCCAAATAGGCTAGACACCCTTTCTCTACCATAAGCCGAGCTTTCATATAAGAAATAACCCTGCTGGCAGAATGACTAGGAGTTCCTTTCCACTCTAACCGAGGTAACCCCAACATAGCTAGGGTCACTGTCTTGGCAATACAATCCAATATAGCATGACAAAGGGACAACCAATCCATACCCAAGATGACATCAAAATCTACCATATCAAGAAGTAGAAGATCCACACTAATCTCAAGATTACCAATAGTAACCACACAAAAATGATAGACATGATCTACTATAACAGAGTCTCCCACCGGTGTAGATATACACACATAAGCACTTATAGAATCAAAAGGCACAACCAAATATAAAGCAAAATAGGAGGACACATAGGAATAAGTAGATCCTGGATCAAATAGAACTGAAACATCTCTATGGAAAACTGGAATAATACTTGTGATCGCAGCATCAGATGACTCGGCCTCAGGCCTAGCTGGAAAAGCATAAAATCGGGGCTGGGCCCCACCACTCTGAACTGCATCCCTGGGACGGCCTCTAACTGGCTGGCCTCCACCTCTAACGATCTGACCTCCACCTCTAATGGCCTGACCTCCACCTCTAGCTGCCTGACCCCTACCTCTAGCTGGCTGAGCAGGCGGTGAAGCAACCAGTGCCGGTATGATGGCACGAGAATCTTGCTGAGATCTGCTACTCGCCAATCTAGGGCAATAGCTCTTGATGTGACCAGTGTTCCCACACTCATAACACCCATCCTGATGCCGTGGCTGCTGAAGCTGACCTAAATGGGCTGGATAACTGCTGTAGTAACTCTAGAGTGGCGGTGCACTGATAGGAGGTGAATGTGTACTAAATGCTAGTTGTCCATAGTAAGGCATAATAGGATCGTGTCTCCCTGAAGCACCGGGAGATGCATGAAGTGCTGAATGAAACGGTCTGGGAGGATGACCCCTACCAAATTTACCCTTGTCTCCAGATGAGGCACCACCGAAATGACGAGGTCTCTTATCAGACCTCTACCCTCTCTCTTGTGCAAGAACAATCTCGATCCTCCTTGCGATATTAGCAGCCGTCTAAAAAGAAATCTCACTTTCGGTCTCCTTGGCCATTTGAAGTATGATAGGGTGAGTGAGTCCCTCAATAAACCTCCTCACTCTCTCTCCCTCTGTAGGTAGTAAAAGGAGAGCATGACGAGACAAATCCACAAAATGGGACTCATACTGAGTAACAGTCATACTGCCCTGCTGGAGACGCTCAAATTGCTTGCAGAATTCCTCTCTCAGTGTGATAGGGAAGAACTTCTCCAGAAATAGCTGAGAGAATTGCTCCCAGGTAAGTGCACGCGATCCTACTGGTCGCGTCAATGTATAATCTCTCCACCACCTCTTGGCGGAACTCGTCATCTGAAATCCAGCAAAATCAACCCCATTGGTCTCAACTATACCCATGTTCTGCAGCACCTCATGGCAGTGTTCAAGCTAATCTTGTGGGTCCTGAGAAGTTGTACCACTAAAGTGAACTGGAAAGAGCTTAGTAAACTTATCCAGTCTCAATAAGGCCTGAAAAGACATGGAGGGACTATCACCGGTCTGTGCCGCAAGAACTGGCTGAACTACCCTAACTGGCACGGCTGCTGGAGCCTGATTCTGGGGAGCCATCTGCTCCGGAGCGGGAGTAGTAGGAGTTTGTGCTCCTCTCCCAGCCTGTGAGACGGTTGGTGCCACTGGAAATGTACCATTCTGGGCCACGCCCTCCATAATACGTACCAAACGAACTAGAGAGTCCTGAAGTACTACAATGGCTATGAATCTATCCCGGACCTGAACTAGTACAACTGGTACTTTCTGAACTGGAACTTTCTCCTGAAGATCCACCTGAGGTTCTATAACAGGTGCAACTGCTCGAGCTCTGGACTGAGATCTACCTCTGCCTCTGCCTCTGCCTCGACCTCTAGCACGACCTCAGCCTCGACCTCTACCCATGGCCATAGTTGCCACCAGGGGCTCTGGTCCTTGTCCATCGGTAGAGGTATTAAGTGTTCTCACCATCTGCGAGAGAATAAGAGTAGAATGATTCAATCATCGATGATAGAATAAATTCGCATGACAGAATAAGAAAGAAGTTATATTATTCCTAAACTTTACAGCCTATGAAAGATAAGTACAGACGTCTCTGTACCGATCTTTCAGACTCTACTAAGCTTGCTCGTGACTCGTGAGACCTATGTAACCTAGTGCTCTGATACCAACTGTCACGACCTGAAATTCCCACCTTCGGACCGTGATGGCGCCTAACATTTCACTTGCTAGGCAAGCCAACGTTAGAATAATATTAACAAATTTTTAAACAATTTTTAAATTTATTAATAATAAAGAATGTTGCGGAAGTAAAGTATGAAATA
Source organism: Nicotiana tabacum (assembly GCF_000715075.1). Lineage (NCBI taxonomy): Eukaryota > Viridiplantae > Streptophyta > Magnoliopsida > Solanales > Solanaceae > Nicotiana > Nicotiana tabacum. The sequence goes on from NW_027438533.1 coordinate 21,243, forward strand.
TAGTGAATAACCCATAAAAATAACGGTGTCTAACTAACATCCCAGAATTTGGTGTCACAAGTGCACCAGCTTTTGTAATAATACAACTAAGGGCCTAAATAAAATAAAGCTTTTTGGAAATAAACACACATCTAAAGTAAAGTAGACGGGGACTTCAGAACTGCGGATGTCGTGCAGTTATACCTCAAGTCTCCTCTAAGTACCTGAAATTCGAGCAAGTCTATGGTACGCCGCTGGGACCAACTCCAAAATCTGCACAAGAAGTGCAGAGTGTAGTATCAGTACAACCGACCCCATGTACTGGTAAGTGCTAAGCCTAACGTAACTCATTTATAATAATTGAAGCCAATTCAGCAATCATAACCAATTATCATTTCCATCAGTCCTGTTGCAACGTGCAACCCGCTATCACAATATATTCACATTTAATTCTATTGCAGCGTGCAACCCGCTCTCACAATATATTCACATTCAATTCTGTTGCAGCGTGCAACCCGGTCTCACAATATATTCATTTTCAATCCTCTCATATAATTATTTTTAATCAAGTATGTATATTGACTTTTAAATAAGTCTATTGCGGCGTGCAATCCGATCCCCCAAATATTGACTTTAATAAATCTGTTGCGGCGTGCAACCAGATCCTCGTATATGGACTTTTTAATAAGTCTATTGCGGCGTGCAACCCGATCCCCCAATATGGACTTTTAATAAGTCTGTTGCGGCGTACAACTCGATCCTCCAATATATCCATTTCAATCAATTCTTTTACGGCGTGCAACCCGATCCTCCAATATATCCATTTACCAATTCTTATAGAATAAATTTCCCCAATAAATGCAACAATTAATATTAAATTATAAGACAACAAGCATACAATAATTATAATTTAATTATGAAACAAACAATGAAAAATAGCAAATCATTATAGAAATCAGGGAGAAAATAGGCAGTTTAATATTTAATATGATAAATGTCAAATAACAATTAAGACACATAATTCAAATAGCATGTAATAATTAATGCAGGAATTCAAGAATTAATATTTGACAAAGAATAGGAGAGAAATAATTATTATAATAATTAATTCATGATTTAAAACGATTTATGATTTTTCAAGTAATTATGCAAACAATTAATCTGACGACGTATAGACACACATCACCTCGCCTATACGTCGTTCACATGCATTTCACATAACAAATAGTTTAAGGGTTCTATTCCCTCAAGTCAAGGTTAACCACGACACTTACCTCGCTTTGCAAATTCCAATCAATTACTCGACCACAACTTTTACTTTTAAATTTATCTCCAAAAGCTTCAAATCTATTCATAAACAATTCAATATACTCAATACGAAGCATAAGAATTAATTCCATATGAATTTACTAATTTTCCGGATTAAAATTAGAAATTCATTAAAATATTCAACAATGGGACCCACGTCTAAAATATCGGAAACTATTACGAATTCCGAACACCCGTTCCGATACGAGTCCAACCATATAAAATTTATCAAATTCCGATGTCAAATGGACCTTCAAATCTTAAATTTTTGTTTTTGGAAGATTTTATAAAAATATGATTTTTCTTCCATAAATTCATGGATTCATGATATAAATGAGTATGAAATCATGAAATATAATCCATATAGGATAAGGACCACTTACCCCAATATTTTCCCGTAAAAATCGCTCATGAATCGCCTTACCCGAGCTCAAAAATTGGAAATGGTTGAAAATGGGTCGAAACCCCATTTCCAGAACTTAAGTTCTGTTTTTCAGATTTTTACTCATCGCGATCGCGGAAATTCGTTCGCGATTGCGTAGAACAAAATTTTCCCATGTTTGTTTAACACTACGCGATCGCATATAAGGCCATGCGATCGCAGAGAACAATTTCTCAGCCTTACGCGATCGCGTACAGGTTTATGCGATCGCGTAGCATAATTTCGGTGCTTCAGCTTATGGCTCATTCCTTCTTCGCGATCGCAGCTTTGAGCTCGCGTTCGTAGTGCACTGGGAGCTAGCCTTTCGCGTTCACGTGCCTATCTTCGCGAACGCGAAGAGTAAAACTCACAGCTTAAAATTTTCTCTTCACGATCACAGGAATTTCTTCACGATCGCGAAGCACAATGCATCAGCTGACAACAGAAGCTCATAAACCAGATTTTATAAGTTAAAAATCATCCCAAAGCCTATCCGAAACTCAGCCGAGCCCTCGGGGCTCCAAACCAAACATGCACCCAAGTCCTAAAACATCATATTAACTTGCTCGCATGATCAGATCGCCGAAATAACACCTAGAACTACGAATCAAACATCAAATCAAAGGAAGTTTTCAACAAAACTTTAAAACTTATATTTTCAAAACCGGACGTCCGAATCACGTCAAATCAACTCCGATTCTCACCAACTTCAGCAAACAAGTCATAAATATTATAGTGGACCTATACCGGACTCCAGAACTAAAATAAGGACCCGGGGTCAATAAATCCAATATTAGTAATTTCTTAAAAATCATTACGCTTTCAAGATTTTAATTTTTCATCAAAATTTCATATATCAGGCTAGGGACCTCGGAATTCAATTCCGGGCATACGCCTAAGTCTCAAATCACGATACAGACCTACCGGAATTGTCAAAATACTAATCCGGGTCTGTTTATTCAAAATGTTGACCAAAGTCAACTTAGTTGAGTTTTAAAGATCTATTTCACATTTTAATCCATTTTTCAAATAAACACTTTACGGAAAAATTGTACGAACTGCGCATGCAAGTCGAGGAATGATAAATGGTGTTTTTCGAGGTTTTAGAACACAAAATTAATTATTAAATTTAAAGATAATATTTTGGGTCATCATAGTGTTTGGTTTTGGTTTCGGGTGAGTTTCAGAATGAGATGGGACACATAGTCCCTAAGTTAAGGTTTAAGTTGAAAGTGTTGACCATAGTGTAGATGACTCCGGAATGGAGTTTTGATAGTTGCAATAGCTCTGTATGGTGAGCTTAGACCTAGAAGTGTGTACATATGTTGATTTGGAGGTCCTTGTGTCGTTTCGGCGTGAATTGGCGAAAGTTAGAAAGTTGACGGTTTGGAAAGTTGAAAAGTTTGACTGGCAGCTGACTTTATTGATATCGGGGTTGGATTCCGATTTTGGAAGTTGGAATAGGCCCGTCATGTTATTTATGACTTCTGTTCAAACTTTGACATCAATCGGACTTGTTTTAGTATGAATCAACATTTGTTTTGGAATTCGGAAGTTGATAGTTTTTATAGGCTTGAATTTGGGTTACGATTCATAGAATCAATGTTGTTTGATGTGATTTTTGGCCTCGAGTATGTAGGTGTTTCTAAACTGGTTGGTATATTCGGACGGTTTCCCGTTTGACTCGGGTGTGATTAGAATTGAATCCCGAACCAAATTGGACTTAGTCACTATTGTTGAAGCTGCTAGTTTTTTTCTGTTGTGGTTTCCTTCTACACGTTCGCGATGGTTCTCCTGCAATCGCGTAGAGTCTTTAGGGCTTTCTGGAATTTTTTCTCTTTGCGTTCACGAAGGTGAGGATGCGATCGCGAAGGTTGTTGTGCTTGTTCATCGCAAACGCGTAGGGTAGATCGCGTTCGTGTATAAGGAAGGCAAGGCTGGGGGCTGAAGAAGGTTTGTGATACGCATTCGCATGGCCTTGGAAGCGGTCGCGTGGTGGAGGCAGATTGTTCATCACGTTCGCGACTAGTTTCACGTGAACGCGAGTCTTTGTCCGCGATCGCGATAGAGGGCGACTGGGTAGCAGAATTTAAGTTTCAAAATGCGGGTTTCACCTCATTTTTTATAATCTGGACTTAGAGAGCTCGGTGTGAGGCGATTGTTCGAGGGTTTTTCAAGAAAATTATTGTGTTAAGTGATGCTAATCCAGATTGGACTATATTTCATGAATCTATTATTTCTTTCATCATCTAATTAGTGATTTGAGTTGGAAATTTGGGTGAAAATTATGAAACCTTCCTAGACTAATTTTTCGGGATTTGATAGGTGATTTGAGGTCGAATTTGAGTAACTCTTGTATGGTTGGACTCGTTATCGAATGTGTGTTCGAATTTTTTAATTTTGGTCGGGTTCTGAGATGCGGGACCAGGTGGACTTTTGAGTTAACTTTTTATTTCTTTGCAAAGATCGTAACTTTATTATACAAATAGTTTCCTATAGTTTATATTTATTGTATGAAGTTGTTTTGGCTAGATTCGTGCCGTTTGGAGTTGGATAATCGAAGGAAAGGCCTACTAGTAGATTGAGTTAGCGTGTATTAAGGGAAGTGTCTTGCCTAACTTTGTGTGGGGGAATTACCCCTTTAGAGTAGTGTTGTTTTGAGATAATTGTGATGCGTGGAAGCCATGTACAGAAGGTGACGAGTGTGTACACGCACTAAATATGGAAATTTGTCGATTTTAGCCATGTAGATTCCTTTCACGCATTAATTGAGTTATCTTAACATGTTATATTCATCATCATTAGTCTATTTTCGCATGCTCTACTTGTCTTATCTCTTACTTGTTAATTGCTCTACATGTTTAGTTGAAGTTCTTGTTTCCTTTATTCCATATTCATTATGTAACCGTTGAATTCTCTACTTGAAGTTGTTATTCTTGGAATATCTTGTTGTTAAAATTGGTATTGAGGTATAAAGGACGTGATTCACATTGAGGACAAGTGTTAAGTTGTGAAATACTATTCTTGTTGAGTTATTCATTTCCAGTTATTATTGTTGAGACTCTTGTGTACATTGTGTTTGAGCCACGTGCTATCTATTGTAATAACGCCGTTGTTGTTGATTTCTATGGCAAGTTGTGATATTAGGCACTTGAGGTGCGATTTGTAATACGTTGTGATATTCATATGCATGCAGTGGTATAAGGTTTTGGGGTTAAAACGCATGCAGTGAGATAAGGTGGCCTTGATACACGTGTTGCTAGTAGAGGAACTACTTGAAGCCATGCGGTATGATAAAGTGGGCTAAAACGCAGGGTGCTATTTCGGGAAAAATGATTTTCAAAACTAAATACAAGGCTCCCGCGGTGATATAAGGAAAGATTGTGGATTATTTTTGTGATTTGAGACTACGAGGAGGTACCTCGGTAGTGACTCTTGTTGGTACTTCTATATTACTTCACTTATGTTTGGTTGTTTTGTTTCCTTGACTTAACATTTCTTATTTTCTTCCGTGATGTATTATTTTCCTTGATTTCGTGTAGTTAATTTTGGCACATTCCTTACTTGTTTCATTTCCATTATCATTATTATTGCACTATTTAATTGTTCATCTTGTTTCTTATTTATTCCAGTAGGGCGTTGACCTGATCTCATCACTACTCTACTGAGGTTAGGCTTGGCACTTACTGGGTACCTTTTTGGTGTACTCATGCTACACTTCTGCATATCTTTTTGTGCAGATCCAAGTACCTCCAACTAGTCTAGGCACTAGCGAGAGCTCAGCTTCGGAGACTTCAAGGTATACTTGCCAGCTTCCGCAGGCCTCAAAGTTCCCCTCTTCCTAGACTATTATATTTCCTTATCCTTTTATAGACATTGATGTAGAGGGATATTCAGTAATACTATATTGAGCTTGTGACTTGTATTCGCCGGTTTTTGGGAAGTTGATATGTTGAATTGCGAATTTCCTTCATGTTATGTTAAGTTATTGAGACTTGAATCATTATTTCAGTTATTTCCGCACTAATATTAGGCTTACCTAGTCTAAGAGACTAGGTGCCATCACGACATCCTACGGGGGAAATTGGGGTCGTGACAAGTTGGTATCAAAGCTCTAAATTTATAGGTGTTATGAGTCATAAACAAGTTTAGTTGAGTCTCGCGGATCGGTACGGAGACGTTTGTACTTATCTTTGGGAGGCTATGGAACTATTAGAAAAAGTTTCACTTCATTGATTCCTTATCATGCAAATTTGTTGACTTCGGAATTCTAAATCTCTGTCTTTCTATTCTCTCTCAGATGGTGAGGACACGCACAACTGGATTTGATGATCGGACACTCGCGCCCCCTGCCAGAGCCACGAGAGGTCGGGGCTGGGGGAGAGGCTGAGGACAGCCACGTGGTGCAGCCAGAGCACCTACCCGAGCTACAACAGAGGAGCCACCAGTAGCTCTAGTTAGAGGGCAGGCACGTGAGATGCCTGTTACTACCTTTGCATTTCAGGAGACTCTCGCCCAGTATTTGAGCATGTTTGGCACTCTAGCCCAGGCGGGGTTGATTCCACTTGCTCCTGCCACATCTAAGGTCTGGGGAGGAGCATAGACTCCCATAGCCTGTACCGTAGAGCAGCGGGTCTATGTTGAACATGTCCCAGAGGTCATACCAGTGCAGCCGGTTATCCCAGTTCAGCCTAAGGTTAGGGAAATAGTATCTGAGGAGGAGCAGATCATGATCGAGAGGTACAAGAAGTACCACCCTCCTACTTTGAGCTGCTTAGCTTCAAAGGATGCATAGGATTTTCTTGAGTAGTGCCACCATATTCTCCATACTCTGAATATTGTGTAGTCGAGTGAGATTGCTTTCACTACGTTCCAACTTAAGGGAACGACTTATCTGTAGTGGCAAGCGTATGAGTTGGGTAGCCCGGCCGAGGCAACTTTACTTACCTGGGCTGAGTTCTCAAAGATATTCATGAGGCAGTCTGTTCCCAGAGTCTTAGGGATGTATGGCGTATAGAATTTGAGCAGTTGTGCCAGGGTGCTATGACCGTATCAGAGTATGCAGTCAAGTTCAGCAAGTTGTCCAGACATGCACCTGTATTAGTTTCCACTGTTAGAGAGAAAATTCGTCGATTATCGAGGGGCTCAACCCTGGTATTATATTCAGAATGGATCGAGAGTGGGAGACTAATACCCCATACCAACAAGTAGTGGAGATTGCTAGGAGATTGGAGGGTATGTGGAGTCGGGAGAGATAGGAGAGGGAGGCCAAGAGGCCTCGATATTCTAGCACATAAAGTAATTCCATGTACCCTAGTTGCAGCCCATCATTGTATAGGCTATGTGAGTCGTCCTGTTCATTCAGCACTCCTAACTTTCAGTGGTGTTCCATCCACTCCCAGGTATCAGGTCGCCCATTATGCACTGCCACTGTCTAGTCACCTCCTGCACGAGGTGTTTTCAGCGGTCATTCCAGCCCACCAGGCCCGAGCCAGTTCCAGCAGCCACGTCCTCTGAGAGCTTATTTTGAGTGTGGTGACACTCTTCATATAGTGAGGGACTGTCCCAGACTCAGGAGAGGTGCACCTCTACAGACTACTGAGGCCCCATGTATTCCACAGGGTCCTCAGGCTTCTCAAGTCGTTGTTACCGCACTAGCTGCCACTCCACTTGCACAACCAGCTAAATGTGGAGGTCGGGCAGGTAGAGGTCGCCCTAGAGGGGGAGGCTAGGCCAAATGTTATGCTCTTCCAACTAGGACAGAGGCGATTGTATCCGACTAAGTTATTGCAGGTATTATTCCGGTTTGTCATAGAGATGCATCAATCTTATTTGATTCAAGATCCACTTATTCCTATGTATCATCTTACTTTGCTCTATATTTGGGTATAACCTGTGATTCCTTAAGTTCTCATGTCTATGTGTCCACGCCTGTGGGAGATTCCATTATTGTTGACTGTGTGTATCTTTTGTTTATAGTTGTCCTTGGTGGTTTTGAGACCAGAGCTGATCTACTGTTGCTCAGTATGGAAGATTTTGATGTTATTTTAGGCATGGACTAGTTGTCGCCCTATCATGTTATTCTTGATTGTCATGCCAAGATGGTGACGTTGGCTATGCCAGTTTTGCCGCGATTGGAGTGGAAGGGTACTTTTGATTACGTTCCTAGCAGGATGATGTCTTTCCTTAAGGCACAACGGATGGTTGGGAAGGGGTGTGAGGCATATCTAGACTTTTTGAGAGATGTCAGTATTAATACTCCTACCGTTGAGTCAGTTCCGGTAGTGCGAGACTATCCAAATGTATTTACAGCGAATCTTTCGAGCATGCTGCCTGATATGCATATCTAGGTTGGTATTGATTTATTGCCGGGCATTCAGCCTATTTCTATTCTACCATATCGTATGGCCCCAGAGAAGCTGAAGGAGTTAAAGGAGCAGTTGCAAGAGTTTCTTGATAAGGGTTTCATTCGGCCCTGTGTATCACCTTTGGGTGCTCCGGTCTTGTTTGTAAAGAAGAAGGACGGTTCTATGCGCATGTGTATTGATTATCCACAGTTGAACAAGGTTACAGTGAAGAACATGTATCCATTACCACACATTGATGACCTATTTTATTAGCTACATGGTGCCAGAGTTTTCTCAAAGATTGATTTACGGCCAGGCTATCATCAGTTGAAGATTCAGGAGCCAGATATTCCGAAGACTGCGTTTAGGACTTGTTATGGTCATTATGAGTTCCTTATGATGTCATTTGGTCTGACCAACGCCCCAGCAGTATTCATGTACTTGATAAATAATGTATATTAGCCCTATCTTGACTCATTCGTCATTGTATTTATTGATGACATCTTGGTGTACTCCTGGAGTCGGGAGGATCATGAGCAGCACCTAAGGACCGTGATTCAAACCTTGAGAGAAAAGAAGTTGTATGCAAAAATTTAAAAGTGTGAATTCTAGCTTGATTTGGTGGAATTTTTGGGTCATGTAGTGTCGAGTGAGGGGATTAAGGTAGATCCGAAGAAGATTGAAGCAGTGTAGAGTGGGTCTAGACCATTTTCAACTATTGAGATCTGAAGTTTTCTTTGTTTGGAAGGGTATTGCCATCATTTCGTAGAGGGTTTCTCATCTCTTGCTGCTCCTATGACTAGATTGACCCAGAAGGGTGCTCCGTTTAGATTGATCGAGGAGTGTGAGGAGAGCTTTCAAAAGCTCAAGATTGCTTTGACTACAGCCCCAGTGTTGGTGTTGCCTACGGGTTCGGGGTCTTACACTGTGTACTGTGATGCATCGCGTGTTGGCCTTAATGCGGTGTTGATGCACGACGGTAGGGTGATTGCCTACGCATCTAGAGTTAGCAGCTATTTTTTATGCCTTGAAGATTTGGCGGCATTATTTGTACGGGGCCCCTTGTGCGGTCTATACCGACCACCGGAGCCTACAACATATGTTCAAACAGAAGGATCTTAACTTGTGGAAGCCGAGATGGTTAGAGTTTCTTAAGGACTATGATATCACCATTCTATATCATCCCGGGAAGGCCAATGTGGTGGCCAACGCCTTGAGTCCTAAGGTGGGAAACTTGCACAGTTTAACATATCTACCGATAGCGGAGAGACCATTAGCATTGGATGTTCAGGCATTGGCCAACCAATTTGTTAGATTGGTATGTTTCGGAGCCGAGTCGAGTTTTGGCTTGTGTGGTTTCTCGGTTTCCTATATCATCGTATTAGAGAGCGTCAGTATGGAAACCTCCATTTGTTGTTCTCAAGGACACGGTTCAGCATGGTGATGCCTAGGAGGTCACTATTGGGGAGGACGATGTGTTTCAGATGTAAGTCAGGCTATGTGTGCCTAATGTAGATGGTTTACATGAGTTGATTCTTCATGGGACCCACAGTTCGCGGTATTCCATTCATCCGGGTGCTGCCAGGAGGTATCAAGACTTGAGGCAACACTATTGGTGAAGGAGTATGAAAAATGACATTGTAGAGTATGTAGATTGTTGCCTAAATTATCAATATGTTAAGTATAAGCATCATCGGCCTGGTGAATTCCTTCAAAGGCTAGAGATTCCATAGTGGAAATGGGAGCGACTTACTATGAATTTTGTTATTGGGATCCCACAGACTCAGAAGATGTTCGATGCAGTATGGGTGATTGTGGATAGGTTGACGAAGTCGACTCATTTGATTCAAGTGGTGACTACTTATTCTTCAGAGCAGCTGGCTTAGGTCTATATTCGTGAGATTATCTTACTTCATGGCGTGCCGGTATCCATCATCTCAGACCGAGGCACGCAGTCTACATCATGATTTTGGAGGGCCGCACAGCTTGAGTTGGGCACATGGGTGGAGTTGAGTACAACATTCCACCCTCAGACAGACGGACAGTCCGAGCGCACCATTCAGATATTAGAGGATATGCTTCGTGCATGTGTGATAGAGTTTGGGGGTTCTTGGAATCAATTCTTGTCGCTTGTGGAGTTTGCCTACAATAACAGCTATTAGTCGAGCATTCAGATGTCTCCGTATAAGGCCGTGTATGGGAGGCGGTGTCGGTCTCCGGTGGATTGGTTTGATCTGGTTGAGTCTAGGCTTTTGGGTACTGACCTAGTTTAGGATACTTTGGAGAAGGCTAAATTAATTCGAGATCGACTTCGTAGAGCCCAATCTAGAAAGAAGAGTTATGCGGCTCGGAAGGTTTGCGATGTTGTATTCATGGTTGAGGAGCGGATCTTGCTCCAGGTTTAGCCCATGAAGGGTGTTATGAGACTTGAGAAGAAGGGCAAGTTGAGCCCTAGGCATATCAGACCTTTTGAGATTCTTGAGAGGATTGGAGATGTGGCCTACAAGCTTGCATTGCCACCTAGTCTAGCTGCAGTTCATCTAGTATTCCATGTTTCTATGCTCCAGAAGTATCACGGTGATCCGTCTCATGTGTTAGACTTCAGCTCATTCCAGTTGGACAAGGATTTGTCTTATGTTGAGGAGTCGGTAGCCATTTTGGACAGGAAGGTCCGAAAGTTGAGGTCCGAGAACATTACTTTAGTAAAGGTTCAGTGGAAGGGTCAGCTAGTCGAGGAGGCGACTTGGGAGACCGAGCATGATATGCATAGACATTATCCTCATCTTTTCACCATTTCAGGTATGTCTCTATACTCGTTCGAGGACGAAAGTTTATTTTAAAATGGGGAGAAAGTAACGACCCGACCTGTCATTTTGAGTATTTTAGCCCCAATCCCCTATTTAATGCCTTCTCTATGTTATATTGTGCTTATGTGACTTGCCGGGGTATTTGGTTTTGGTTTCGGGTGAGTTTCGGAGTGAGATGGGACACATAGTCCTTAAGTTGAAAGTTTAAGTTGAAAGAGTTGACCGTAGTTTGACGTTTGTGTAGACGAGTCCAGAATGGAGTTATGATGGTTCCAATATCTCTGTATAGTGATTTTAGACTTAGGAGTGTGTCCGAATGTTGATTTGGAGGACTGTAGGCTGTTTCGGCGTGAATTGGAAAAAGTTAGAAAGTTTAAGGTTTGAAAGTTTAACCGGGAGTTGACTTTATTGATATCGGGGTCGGAATCTGATTTCGCAAGTTGGAATAGGTCCGTCACGTCATTTATGACTTGTGTGCAAAATTTTAAGTCAATCGGACTTGTTTTGGTATCAATCGGCATTTATTTGTAATTTAGAAGTTTATAGTTTCAATAGGCTTAAATTGGGTTGCGATTCGTAGAATCGATATTGTTTGTTGTAATTTTTGGCCTCGAGTAGGTCTGTTAAGTGTTTTGGAACTTGTTGGTATATTCGGATGGGGTCCCTTGGACCCCATGTGTGATTCGGATTGAATCCGGAACCAAATTGGACTTAGTCACTATTGCTGAATCTGATGGTATTCTTTAGATCTCGTTTCCTTTTATGCGTTCGCAAAGGTTCTCCTGCGATCGCGTAGAGTCTTCAGGGGTAGCTGGAATTTTTTCTCTTCACGTTTGCGAAGGTGAGAATACGATCATGAAGGTTGTTGGGCTTGTTCATCGTGAACGCGTAGGGTAGATCGCGTTCGCGTATAAGGAAGGCGAGGCTGGGGGATGAGGCAGGTTTGTACTATACGTTCGCGTGACCTTGGATACGGTCGCGTGGTGGAGGAAGCTTGTTCATAGCGTTCGCGACCAGTTTCACATGATGGCGAAGTGTATTTATTTGAGCTAGGGAGAATTACTCTACGCAACCGTGAGTCTTTGTCCCCGATCGCGATAGAGGGCGACTGGTAGTAGAATTTAAGTTTCAAAATGTGGGTTTCACCTCATTTTTCATAATTTGGACCTAGAGAGCTCCGTGTGAGGCGATGTTTCGAGAGTTTTTCAAGAAAATCGTTGTGGTAAGCGATTCTAACCCGGATTAAACTATATTTTATGAATCTATTAATATTTTTATCATCTAATTAGTAATTTGAGTTGGAAATTTTGGAAAAAATTGTGAAAACTTCCTTGACTAAATTTTGGGGGTTTAAAGGCGATTTGATTAATTCTTGTATGGTTGGACTCGTTATCAAATGGGAGTTCAAATTTTATAATTTTGGTCGGGTTCCGAGACGTGGACCCGGGTTGACATTTTGAGTTGACCTTTTATTTCTTTGCAAAGATCGTAACTTTATTGTTCAAAATAGTTTCCTATAGTTTATATTTATGGTATGAAGTTGTTTGACTAGATTCGAGCCTTTCAGAGTTGGATAATCAATGGAAAGGACTACTAGTGGATTGAGTTAGCGTGTTTTGAGGTAAGTGTCTTATCTAACTTTGTGTGGGGGAATTACCCCTTAGGATTGGTGTTGTTTTGTGATAATTGTGATGTGTGGAAGCCGTGTAAGCAAGGTGACGGGTGTGTATACAGATTAAATGTGGAAATTTACCGGTTTTAGTCATGTAGATTCCTTTCATGCCTTGATTGAGTTATCTTAACATGTTATATTCTTCACCATTAGTCTATTTTTGCATGCTCTACTTTTCTTATCTCTTACTTATTAATAGCTCTACATGTTTAGTTTAAGTTCTAGTTTTCTTTATTCCATGTTCATTATGTAACTGTTGAATTCTCTACTTGAAGTTGTTATTCTTGAGATATCTTATTGTTTAAAATGGTATTGAGGTATAAAGGCCGTGATTCACATTGCGGCAAAGTGTTAAGTTGTGAAATACTATTTTTGTTGAGTTATTCACTTCCGGTTATTATTGATGAGACTCTTGTGTACATCGTGGTTTAGCCATGGGTTATAGTGAAAATGTCATTGTTGTTGATTTCTTTGACAAGTTGTGATATTGGGCACTTGAGGTGCGATTTGTGATACATTGCGATATTGATAAGCATGCAGTTGTATAAGGTTTTGGAGTTGAAACGCATGCGGTGAGATAAGGTGAGCTTGATTCGCGTATTGCAAGTAAGAGAACTACTTGAAGCCACGCGGTGTGATAAGGTAAGCTAAAACACGGGATGTTATTTCGGAAAAAATGATTTTCAAAACTAAATGCATGGCTCCCGCAGTGATGTAAGGAAAGATTGTGGATTATTTTTGTGATTTGAGACTACGAGGCGGTACTTCGGTAGTGACTGTTGTTGGTACTTCTCTATTACTTCACTTGTGTTTGGTTGTTTTGTTTCCTTGATTTAACATTTCTTGTTTTCTTCCGTGATGCATTATTTGTCTTGATTCTATGTAGTTAATTTTGGCACTTTCCTTACTTGTTTCATTTCCATTATCATTATTATTGCACCATTAACTTATTCGTCCTGTTTCTTATTTATTCCAGTAGGGCTTTGACCTGACCTCGTCACTATTATACCGAGGTTAGGCTTGGCAATTACTGGGTAATGTTGTGGTGTACTCATGCTACGCTTCTGCACTTCTTTTTGTACAGATCAGGTACCTCTTGCCAGTCCAGGCACTAGCGAGAGCTCAGCTTCGGAGACTTCAAGGTATATATGCCGGCATCCGCAAGCCTCGGAGTCCTCCTCTACCTAGACTTTTTTATTTGCTTATCCTTTTATAGACATTGATGTATCGGGATATTCAATACTACTATATAGAGCTTGTGACTTGGATTCGCCGGATTTTGGGGAGTTCTTATGTTGAATTGTAGAGTTTCTTTCATATTATGTTGAGTTATTGAGACTTTAATCATTATTTCAGTTATTTCTACATGAATATTAGGGTTACCTAGTCTTAGAGACTAGGTCCCGTCACGACATCCTACAGAGGAAAATTGGGGTCCTGACACATTCATCCTCCCCGAACTCTGATCTATGGGAGCCCTCGGCTTTACCTGAGGTCATATAGCATAGCGATGTCCTCTCGTTTCTTTACCGGGAAATCAGGGGTAATATTATCTCCGATTTTACCGATACATAGTGCTAACCTCACTAATTGAGTAATTTCAAGAACGTACTATATATAGTACTCCCTCCGTTTCAATTTATGTGAACATTTTTGACTAGGCGCGGAGTTTAACAAAAAATGAAGACTTTTGGAACTTGTGGTCCTAAACAAGTCAAAAAGGGGTCCGACGTATTTGTGTAGTTATAAAAGCTTCTCATTAAGTGTAGAATTGGATGTTTAAGCTAAATTGTTTCTAAATTTAGAAAGTGATCATTCTTTTTTAAACGAACCAAAAAAAAATAGGTTCAGAATGTAGTCAGGATGAATCATCGAGGACAAGTACATTTTTATTGAAGTTTGTACTCCATATTGACCCACCTAACCAATAAGGTGATAGTCCGTACAATATATATTGGACAGGCATCACAATTTATGATTGGAATTCATTTTTAATTCGTGGAGCCTAGGTGTTAACCAATTTTTAACCCTCAATAATGTTGATATGGTCGGTCGTCCTCTGTTCAGTGACTAGCTCGGTTATGGAGTTAAGTGTACATTGTCATGTTGAGGCTTTTTTCCCGAAAGTGACATACTAACTTTGTTTATGACTGTGAGGTGGCCAAATGAATTAATATCTATGATAATTGTTTCCAATATTTATTCTTATTTTAGTAAAATATCTATGTTGAGCACGTAATATTCTACTTATTATAAATATATATGAGTTAATTATTTCAATTTTGCCGTTATGAATTTTTAAAAATTTCTTTTATTACATCAGAGGAGTGCCAGGAAAAGGGGAAGGAATGGCTAAAAACTTATCTCCTAGGTATTTATATCAAACTATAATAATTTGCTATAGATAAATAATAAATTAAGAAGACAATATGAAATTAGTTTGTGATGCCGGCTTTATACATATTTACCCCAAAAATGAATAATAATTAAATTTGTATGCGGTTTAAAGGATACGTGGTTTAATTCAATATGAGTAATTAAGAATAACAGATAGATGAATTGAATACAAAATAAATTATCAAACCAATTGCAATGCGACGACCAAGCCTGATCTTAAATTGAACAGTGGAATTTGTCCTCGATCGGACCCTCGGTGCAAGATCGGTCATGAATAAAGAAAAGAACGATCAAGTAATGCCTTGAACAGTAGCTAGAAGACAAAAGTAAAAATATTTATTGCTTTGAATTACGTGTTACAATCTCACCAACTAAAGAAACATTTCCTTGGTAAGAGAATATCAGCCCTAGTATAAGTCTAAAAAGGAAAAAAATCTTCTTTTTCTGGTAATTGTTGATCCATAAGTGATACTGAACGGGATTCACGCCGTAATATCCGGATGAGGGCGAATATTACGGCCCCCTATTCGCCATGCTTAACCGTTAACCACGTCTCCGAGGTACAGAAGTTGTACATGGTCCGGGGCGCGCCGCTTTACCGTGTCCAGTCTTAGATTCATCATTCACTTCTCGGGTTTCGATATGAGGGGTTTCTGGCCTCAATTATAATCACGTCGATCCGTGTTTACCCTTCATTCTCTCATCGGAAAACCAGGAAAAGCTTTGCCTCCGATTTTACTCGTACACATATAGTTCCCTCATTTTTCGGAGAGTAGATTTATCGAAGCGATAAATTAACCTCGGTTCCTTCCTTCGTAATTTTCCACCGAGTTAACGGGTCAACAAAATATCCCATCAGTCACGTCGCTCTGACTTCGGACACGTGTCAGTCGCCAGTAGACTGTCATCGAATGCAAAACGTCACGCATTGATTAGCTTCCCTCTATAAATACTCCGATCCCTTTATCATTTTTTCACTTTTTGATTCCAGAGCTCTTTGATTTACCCTTGAATTCTCCACTTAACTTTATCCTCTTTAAATCTTCATATATTGCTTCTTAGACCTTCATATCTTCATCTTCAAATCTTTATACTTCTTCTATGAATCTTCAACCCATACTTTCATATCTTCATCCCATCTTCAAATCTTCATTCTCATTTCCAAACCTTCATACATTTTCTTCAAACCTTTATATTTTCCAGATTTCGATGCCAGAAACTTCAAAATATATGCCTCAGCAAACCGCCCTTTCAACTTCTAACCCGGCCACGGATGCCGAGGTAGTCATTCTCGAGGTGGTAGCAGAGCCTCCCTTGAAGAGTTTCATTCCCGGGGGATGCTCTATTAAAAATGACTTCAAAGTCGAGAAGGCCTCCAATAAACAAAACCGAGGCAAGGGGGCATGGAGGTACATATGCTCCATTACCAAGGACACTCTCCCCATAGTCCAGGCAGACTGTAACTGGGAGGGCAAGGAGGTGGTCATTCCTCGTCCCAACGAAGACATCACCACTCACGTGAAGGGGTATCTGAGTGTTTACACTTACCCCTTTACGCTTGACCCGGTGGACCCTATCATCCTCGACTTCTACAAAAAGTATGAGGTCTGCCTCAGGCAGATTCACCTATCCTTTTGGAGGATCGTAATCCTCCTCCGCCACTTCGTGAACAACACCGAAGCACCTCGGCTCACCCTCGACCATCTTCTTTGTCTTTATATTCACCGAATCTTCCCAGGAGGTTGATCAAGCTCGTTTGCCGAGCAAGTAAAGCTTCATTATCGAGCATCGATAAAAATCGATATCGAGGTTGGAAGGGAAGGTTCATTACGGGTGAAAATCAAAGACCTCATTGCCCCCAAATTTCTATCATTCCCTGAAAAGTGGAACTCATCCTGTAAGTCTTTTTCTTCTTGAGTAGTTAGAACTTTCTTTTGTTATTTCTCTAATTACCCGTGCTTACCGTTGTGCAACAGTCGCCCAGGTTCCTAATGTAGCCCCCCTCTTCAAGGAGTGGGTCGAGGGAAATCTACAAACAAATGTCTTACTTCGAGCATGAATGGCGCAATCTCTTGAAGGGAAAGTGGGAGGCTCGTTCCCATAGTAAAACTTCGTCCCGAATAATTATACTCATATACTTGACTTGTATTTTTTCTAAGAGCCTTTCCTTCTCACACGTTTCCCCAAGCCAAAAAAAATAAATCAAACGAGACGAAATCGAGCCCAGATGATTCCCTCAACATCTTCTTTGACAGCATGGACATGAGTGCATTAGAGGACTACTCTGCGCTTGGTCACCTGGAGGTCCCAAAAAAGGATGTGCAATCCAGAGCGGGCGAGTCGAGCTCGAGCCCAAAGCTAGTGAGGCAGTTCCCTGCCCCAAGTGTGGATCTCCACTGTAAGAGAACGGTCTTTCTTACTATACAAGCGGATGCCCGAGCGCTGTCGGCTCTGGTAGGTGTGGCCAGCTACATTCGTTGCCTCTTCAATGAGGCACAACAGGAACTGAACAGGGTAGGACGTATACCCTTTGTATCCTTTGTGAATTTGTATTAAAATTTTTATAATGAGGTCATTTTTTTCAGGCTTCGGTGCTTCATCATGAAAGCTTTGACCAGTCCCTCTTGGAAATCAGCCATATCGAGTTCGAGCTCAAAGAGAAGGTCCACAAGAAGGACATGTACAGGGCTTTCAGTTAACAACAAGACGAGGCTCTAAAGGATCTTCCAACTCTTCGTGTCGAGCTGGAAAATGCGCAGAAGGAGGCCTTGTATGTGAAGCGGGAGCGAAGCGATCTGGTCGAGAAGGTAAGTATCTTTGAGGCTAAAAACGAGAAGCTACTCCTGACGACAAACGATACAACTTCACAGGTCCAGGAGACGATAGACTTGATTTACCAACTTCGGGCCGAGATAGATGATGTCAAGGCCATGACCGAGGCATTGAGGGGAATGATAAACCTACTAGCTTTGGAAAAAGAGGCTACGAAAGAGGAATTGGCATCGGTTAAGGACAAGATCCGGGTGGAAAAGGACAAGGCTGAAAATTGGTCTCAGATGAATGATAAATTCTGGGCATAGCTGAACTCAGCCGTCACAAAACAGGATACCCTCTGTCAGGAATACACTGCACTGAGGTCCAAATTGGAGGCAATTTCGATCGATTCCTCCGATGTCGAGGAAATGCTTGCTTAATATAAGCCTGATGTGGAGATAACCGAGGCCCGCATAAAGAGGAAGACCTGGTATGTAAAATTTCACTTGTCAGCCAAGATTGAAGAAGCCAAAAGGCTCGAGGCTGAGGCATAGGAACTCTATGAGCTCGAAGGTCCCGAACGCTCTGAATGTTCTAAGGGTTCCGACGGTTCTGGTGGCGAGTCGTGCCCCGGTGAAGACCAAGTGTAGACTCCTTGTTTCATTTTGGTTTTCTCATGTATATTTTCTTTTTTGTTTATTTCGAGGCCATTTTATCATGCCTTTGTAAATAAATTTTGAAATATATAAAAAAATTCCTTTGGAAATACTATATCTTTACTGTTCAGCATCTATTTGTGTACCGTTCTCTGGAGGCTCGAATGGGACCCGATATCGATGGCAACTCCGTATTACTCGTGGCTTCGAGAATTCGATAAAATAGAAGGCCTTTAAGATGCTTAAGTGTTTTAGTCATATACAACGATAGTTTTGTGGAAGATAACCTTTTAATAGGTATTGATTATAGGTAAGGGCCTTACTTTCTGAGAACGGGCTTCAGACATCTCCGAGCTGTTTTAGGGTCGTCGTGGCCTTTTGGATTCGAGCACTGCCTAATAGGCTTGGTGCCTCCGAGATTCGATAGCCCAGGCTGTCTGAATTTTTTATCGGATTAGAGTCCCTTAATTGGGGTAGCCTGTGGGCTTTAAGATCTAGTATCAGTTGTGAAGCATCGAAGAAGCAAAATGTGTGGTAATAAAGTATGAGGGAAGCAAAAATTTCTTTCGTTATTTATATGTAGGGTACATGATCGGAGGTGCGTAAGCCTTGTGTCATGACTAGAGTGGGCTATATGGGCACTGTTCGTATGACTGTTTGACCCTTACAATGAATCCTAATCACCAAGCCTTGGCTTTTGACATATAAAATTTTCCTTTTCTAAGGATATTAACCTAGGGGTAATGGCCCCCAGTATTTGAGACAAAATTTGTGAGGGCTCGAATACTGTTGATTCGGTGAAAATGATCATCAATTCTGGTTTAAGGCCGGTCTTCAAAACTAAGGTAGCACATTTTACTGTTTCCTCGTTAAAAACCTTACCAAAAACCCCGCTTCAGGACAAAATCGTTCAAGGGAAAAAAAGTACAACACGTGCTTTCAAACCTAAACATTCGCCCCTGGCCAAGTACCTGCATATGTTAGTCTGTAATATAACTAAATTAAAAAGGAATTAATTTTGTATCTTAGCAGTAGCATCGCTTTAAGAGTCAACCTTCCAGTTGTTCGGTAGTTGTACACTATTTCCCGATTTGAGTTTATATGAGCCTTTGCCGATTATTCTGAAGACTCTATATAGTCCTACCCAATTTGGGCCCAGTTTCCCTTCATATGGGTTCCTCGTGTGTAGTGTTACCTTTCTCAATACCAAGTCCCCGACTTGAAAATGTTAGAGGTTGACTCTTTGGTTGCAGTACCTCCCTAATCATTGCTTCTAGGCGGCCAAACTGACAAAGGCAGCTTCCGGCCTTTCGTCTAATAATTCCAGACTAGTGGTCATGGCCTCTTCGTTTGACTCTTTGGCATTATACTGGAACCTGAGGCTCGGTTTCCTACCTCGATTGGTATTAAGGCTTTCGCTCCGTAGACTAGAGAGAACGGGGTCGCCTTGATACTCTACTTCGAAGTCGTATAGTATACTCTACTTCGGGGTTGCCTTCCACTTTCCTTTCGAATCGGTCAATCTCTTTTTCAGGTTTTGGATTATAGTTTTGTTCTTTGATTCCTCTTTCCCATTCCCACTATGGTGGTAAGGCGTTGATAATATCTTCTTGATCTTGTGGTCTTCGAAAAACTTACTTACCTTACTGCCGGCGAATTGGTTTTTGTTATCTCAAACGATCTCGACCTGTATCCCAAATCGACAGATTATGTTATCCCATATGAAGTCAATAACTTTTTTTCCCAGACCATCTCAAATGACTGAGCCTTGACCCATTTGGAAAAGTAATCGATCATGAGTAGTATGTATTGGCCTTTACCGGGCGCCCATGGCAGGGGACCGGCAATGTCCATTCCTCACTTCATAAATGGCCACGGTGACTGGACTGGGTGGAGCATCTCTCCCGGTTGCTGAATCATCAGGGTGTGACTTTGGCACTTGTTGCATTTTCGCACGAAGTCTTTCACATCCTTCTCCATTTCATTCAGTAGTAGCCGGCTCTGATTAGCTTCCGAACTAAGGAATCTTCCCCCGAATGGTTCTCGCAAGTGCCCCCGTGGACTTCTCTTTTGGCGTACTCGATCTCTCCCGGACCTAAGCATCTAGATAGTGGGCCGAATAAGGATCTCCTTAACAATGCCCCTTCGACTAGGCTAAATCTGGTAGCTTTGGTGCACAGGGCTCTCGATTCCTTGGGATCTGATGGCAATTTTCCTATCTTCATGTAGTCTATGTATATGTTTATCCAATCCCAAGTCAAACTTGTCGAGTTTACTTTGCCGTGACCTTCTTCTACCACCGAGTTCATAATTTGCACTATTTCCCCCGAGCTGAATTCATCGGAGTCGACAGACGACCCCAAGTTGGCCAGTGCATCATCCTAACTATTTTGATCTCGAGGTACATGCTGCAGAGTCCATTCCTTGAATTGGTGCAGGGTTACCTGCAATTTGTCCAAGTATCTCCGCATATGTTCCTCTTTTACTTCGAACGTTCCGTTGACTTGATTTACGACACGGAGGGAGTCACATTTGGCTTCGATCACTTTGGCACTGAGGCTCTTACCCAGTTCTAGACTTGCAATAATAGCGTCATACTCAGCTTCATTATTAGTCAATTTTACAGTTCTAATAGGCTGTCTAATTACGTTTCCCGCAGGTGGTTTTAACACGATACCGAGCCCGGAACCCTTCGCGTTGGAGGCATCATTTGTGAATAGGGTCCAGATTCCCGAATTAGCTCCCGAAGTGAGCAGTAATTCCTTTTCCACTTCGGGTATCAAGGTCGGCGTAAAGTCAGCCACGAAGTCTGCCAAAATCTGAGATTTTATGGAAGTTCGGGGTCGATACTTGATATCGTACCCACTAATCTGCACGGCCCATTTGTCCAACTGGCCCAAGAGCTCGGGCTTGTACATGATATTCCTCTATGGGTAAGAGGTTATGACACATATGGGGTGGAATTGAAAGTACGGTTTTAGTTTCCTGGAAGCACTTTGCAAGGCGAGCGCTAACTTTTCTAGGTAAGGATACCTTGTTTCGGCATCGCCTAGGGTTCTACTAACATAATAAATAGGAAACTATGTACCTTCTTCCTCCCAGACTAAGACACCACTTACCGCCACCTCGAAAACTTTCAAGTAAAGGTACAATTGTTTGTCTGCCTTCTGAGTGTGCAGCAAAGTGGGGCTCGACAAGTATTGCTTGAGTTCTTCCAAAGCTTTCTGGCATTTCGGAGTCCAAGATAAAATATTCTTCTTTTTCATCAGTGAGAAAAACTGCTGGCTCTTGTCCGACGACCTCGAGATGAACCGGCCCAATGCGGCTATACGCCCGATCATTCTTTGAACCGCCTTGATGTTGTCGACTACGGTGATGTCCTCTATGGCCTTTATTTTGTCAGGGTTGATCTTTATCCCCCGATTAGATACCATGAACCCGAGGACTTTTCCCGAACCAACCCAAAATTCACACTTCTCTGAGTTTAGCTTCATGTTGTACTTCATTAGTATGTTGAAGGTTTCCTGCAAATGTTTCAAATGGTTCTCTGCTCGCAGGGACTTGGCCAACATATCATCAATATAAACTTCTATTGATTTCCCTATTTGTTCTTCGAACATCCGGTTTACTAGGCGTTGGTAGGTGGCACCGGCGTTCTTGAATCTGAACGGCATTACGTTATAGCAGTAGGTGCCGAATTTTGTTATGAAAGAAGTCTTTTCTTGATCGTCCGGGTCCATCCAAATTTGGTTGTACCCGGAGTAGGCATCGAGAAAACTGAGTATCGCGTACCCGGCAGCCGTGTCGATCATTCGATTTATGTTAGGCAAAGGGAAAGAATCCTTTGGGCATGCTTTGTTTAGATATTTATAATCCACACACATCCTTAGTTTATTTCCTCTTTTAGGTACTACCACAACATTGGCTAACCAATCCGGGTATTTAACTTCCCGGATGGATCATATTTTTAGGAGTTTGGATACCTCATCTTTGATGTACGCATTTTGACCTCGAAATGTGGCCTTCTCTTATGCTTAACCGGATGGAACTTTGGGTCCAAACTCAGCTTGTGAGTGGTTACCTCCGGTGGGATCCCCGTTATGTCAAGATGGGACCAAGCAAAACAGTTGGTGTTATCTTTAAGAAAATTAATAAGTTGTTTCCTGATTTCGGCGGTTAACCCCATGCCGAGGTTTACCTTTCGATCCGGTAGATACTCGATTAATATAACTTGCTCCAACTCTTCGACCGTTGATTTGGCGGCGTCGGTGTCATCGGGACCTATGAATTAACTTAGGATGTTGAAATTGTCCTCATCAACTGCTCCTTGTTCTTCCTGTTTCTCCAGTTTGGCTGAGGCTGGTATTATTGATTGCTATTTAATCTCTTCTTTTTTGGCAGGTCCACGCTTCTCGATGTCGAAACAGCGGGCACCAGGATCACTTTATCGACAATAAACATTTCCCTTGTGGTTGACTGCTCTTCGTAGACTGTTTGACTCCCCCCTGGTGTGGAAGATTTTAGCGCCTGGTGTAAGGTCGAAGGTACCACCCTCATGTTGTCGACCCATGGCCTTCCGAATAAAGCGTTGCACCTTATATCACCTTCGATCATGTAGAACTTCATTTTATGGATTGTCCCAGCAGTGTTTACCAGCAAAGTTATCTCTCTTTTTGTGGTCTCACATGCCATGTTGAATCCATTCAATACCCGGACTGCCAGTACGATGTGATCATGTAACCTAGTTTCTCTATGACCCTTGATCTAATGACGTTGATCGAGCTACCTGGATCAATCACCACACATTTAACCCGAGATTTATTCATAAGTAAAGATATTACCAGTGCATCATCATGAAGTTGCACGATGCCCTCGGCATCTTTGCCGCTGAACAAAATAGCTCCTTCTAGAACATAATCCCGAGTGCATTTTCCCCTCATAATAGATACTTTAGTGTTTTATCATTGGCCCTTGGGGCACTTAGACTCCCCCAATGATCATGTTGATCACGTGATGAGGCTCATCTTGCTCGACCTGTTTGTTGGCGTCCCTATGTCTGAAGTGGTTTTTGGCTCGCTCACTTAGGAACTCTCGAAGGTACCCATTGTTGAAAAGTCGAGAAACTTCTTCCCTTAGCTGTTGGTAATCTTCGGTCATATGGCCGTGAGTGTCATGATACTTGCACATCAAGTTAGGATATCTTTGGGCTAGGTCAGACTACAATGGTCGGGGCCACTTGGTCTCTTTGATGCGCCCTATGGCATATACGATGCTTGCAGCATCTACGTTGAAGTTATACTCCGATAATCATGGTGCCTCCCTACTCCCGAGTGACCTGTCGAACTCGTTCTTGCTCATCAAGCCCCGGCCACTAGGCCCTTGATTACTTTTCTTTTCATTCCTTAACGGGTGACGCCCAGATCCGTTTCCCCTTCGATTCGCATTGTATCAATGATATCGATCTTAGATCGGTCTTGGGTCCTGATCAATGGATATCTTAGATCTATCATCGACCCTGATGGGGTAAACAGATCCAGAAAGGGGCCCGAGTTGGTCGTCCTCGACCCTAATCTTTGATTGGTACCTGTTGTGAACGTTAGCCTAGGACACTGCCGGCCCATGAGATTGATCCCCTAAGTTTGCCTAAATGGCCCAATCATCTGCAATTGGTGGCAGGTCCATCCGCTCCATCTGAAATCTTGACACAAACTCCTTGAGCATCTCGTTATCGCTATGTTTAACCTTGAAACTATCTGACTTTTTGGTCTCGATCTTGATGGCTCCGGCATGGGCCTTTACGAAAGCATCTACAAGTATAGCAAACGAGTCAATGGAAATTGGAGGCAAGTTGTGATACCATATCATTGCTCCCTTGGATAAAGTTTCCACAAACCTTTTCAGCAACACTGACTCGATTTCATCATCTTCCAAATTTTTTCCCTTTGATCGCGCATGTATAGGAGGTTACATGCCCATTTGGATCAGTGGTACCATTATATTTGGGAATGTCGGGCATACAAAACCTCTTTGGGATCGGCTTTGGTGCTGCGCTCGGATGAAAGGGTTTCTGGATAAACGTTTTAGAGTCTGGTCTTTTCAATATCGGAGGTGCACCTGGGATTTGATCGACCTTGGAGTTGTATGTTTCCAACTTCTTGTCGTTGGCCTCAATCTTTTTCTATCCTGACTCCACCCATTTTGTTAACGCTTCGAGCATCTTCATCACCTTTGAAGTTACTCCGGGCTCAGATTCACCCGATCTCACGACAATTTGTTCGTCCCTCCGAGTACTTTCTCGGGATTGTTCAGGCTTGACCCTGTTAGGAGCGTGGCTTTGATTCTGTAGTTGTTCTATTGCCAATTGTTGAACTTGCAATATTTCGAAAGTCAATCGTTGGCTCATCCCATTATCTTCACCTTCAAGCGCTTCTCGAGACGTTGATCGGGGTTCCGCGCGAATACTATTTTCGGGATCAGTTGGCAAATTGATGTTGATGGCCACCTGCGAGTTAGCATCGATTGGGTCGGCGACTGGGACACCATTGGGATCAAAAGGAAGCACATCATTACTGGGCACCGCATTATTATTTTCACCGTGATGGCCGGACTCAGCGTCAACATTTAAGTGAGTAGACTGAGAGTTTGACATTTCTAGGCTGAGCTGAAATTAAGACTTCAATGAACAAGCGTAAAATAGGGTGTGTTATGGAGATTAGTACTAAATCACCACAATTATCCTTAATCTCACGGTGGGCGCCAAACTGTTTACCCCAAAAATGAGTAACAATTAAATTTGTACGCGTTTTATGGAATTCGTGGTTTAATTCAATACGAGTAATTAATAATAATAGATAGATTAACTAAAGACAAAATAAATGATCAAACCAATTGCAATGAGACGACCAAGCCTGATCCTAGATTGAACAGTGGAATTCGTTCTCGATCAGACCCTCGGTGCACGCTCGGTCATGAATAAAGAAAAGACTAAGCAAGTAGTGCCTTGAATAGTACCTAGAATCCAAAAAGTAAATTTTCTTAATGTTTTGAATTGCGTGTTACAATCTCCCCGACTAAAGAACAAAAAATTCGTTTATATAGTAAGAGAATTTCAACCCTAGTATAAGTCTAAAAAAGGTAAAAATCTTCTTTTTCGGTAATTGTTGATCCATAAGTGATACTGAACGGGATTTGCCCCTATCTGCCATGCGTAATCGTTCACCACATCTCCGATGTCTGGTCTTAGATTCATCATACACTTTCCCAGTCTCGATACGAGGGGTTTCTGGCCTCGAATATAATCACGTCGTTCAGTGCTTCCCCTTCGTTCTCTCATTGGGGAACCGGGGAAAGCTTTGCCCCCTGTTTTACTATACACAATACATACTCTAGGTATTTCGTAAGAAATTAGTGTGTAGTATTTTGAAGGGGGAAATGTTAAAAGTTAATTAATGGGGTAAATTGTGAAGTAATTAATAGTTGGTTATGTAGCGCCTTTTCCTATAATAATAATAATGACAATGCAAAAACATGATTAGATTCCATTTCATGTCAATACAAAGGAAAGAGCGATCTACCTCGGAATCTAATAGCTAAAGGAGGTATACTTAGGTCATTCTACATTTATTTTATCTTATCAAAATCTAATCTTACTTTTTATGATAAAAAATGAAGCAAGAGATAATCGCCTCTTTTGTTAATAACACTGTTCCGATCCCATATATGTGCAACTTTGTCCCCATTACAATGAAACTTTGTCTTCAACTAACATCCCAATGAGATTATTTGTGATTTCACAAACCTAGTGATTGGAATGTCTAGGCATATACCCTCATTGTGCTCCTACAAGCATGTGTCCGAAGAGAATATATCTTTAGACACCCCGTATATGTATCGGAAAGATAATTGAGGTGCGTGCACCCTGATCCGAACATCACAATTATGAAATAAAAATAAATTGCCTCAAACATTTTGGTCTAAATATCAAATTTATGAGATCAACTAACTGCTTATTTGATAATGATTGATGCATTTGTTTTTTCCGGTAATTGATGTCAAGACTACTGTGGACGATAATATGTTTGTCAAAAATTCCATAGTAAAATAGTTGAAAACTTGGTGCTATTTTAGCATGATTGGAAAATAAAACAGTTGATAAGTGGAAGTCGAAGTAATATGAACTATCCACTTGGTTCAACTAATTAGTAATTACTCATAGAATCTATGAATTCATTCATCATAGTTTACATCATGATTATTAGTATTTGAACTCAGTTATCCACTCATATAATAAACAAAGGCGAGTACTGGTTGAGTCAATTTTGAGCAGGTCCTCTGTTTCTCTTTTATTTATTTTTCTATTTCCTATTTCCTATTTATCTGGTTGACCAAAAATAAATAAAATAACACTTAATTGATCATCCTAATGTGAGTTGGGAAATGAATCTTTATCTTTTTCATTATTCAGGTTATTAGTTGTACTTATTATGAATAATTATCTTCTATTAGATCTCTTAATTAATTATAGTGTCACAATACAGAAGTTAAAATTTAGAGAAGAAATAAATCGAGAAACAAAACACATGCAAGAACACATTGTAGATATATTTGTTGAATTCAGCTTCTGCTCATGAAAAATGGCACAAAGAATTTTCGACGGGCACAAATTCAGCACCACTGATGAAAATACAGAGTACGTGAAAGCCAATATAGTACAAATTTACACTCAACCCCAAAAGAATTAGAAGAGGTTCCTTTCTAGTCACACTTAATTCTAGTTATTCACTTGATAGAGTCCTTAGTGTACCATTTATATATTGTAAAGATCATTAACTCCTTTGAGTTTCTTTATCTGAACATGGAAATCAGAGAGCAGAAATCATCTTCATCACAAGGAATAGTAATTCCCCAATCATGGCTAAATCCAAACTCCTCTTAAGCTCTTTGAAGCAAGCTCTGAAATCTTGGATGTGTCAACCAAGAAATTGGAATTATGTGTCAACAAAATGGTCTTTTGGGACATCATGGGGCAAGCCATTCTCAATATTTTTTCCAAAGCTAGAACACTTCTTGAGGATTTGCTTGAGGGCTACTGTTTGAGTGATGTGTTTGCTTGTTTTCTTAATTAGAGCCATTTTTGGTTTGTTTTATTTGGAGTATGTTTGGAGAGAATTGACGGGCTTAGAAAAGAGTAGAAAATAGATCACCTGATAAGAAAGAGAAAAGTTTTGTGTGTTGGGAAAAATGGGAATGACAGGAGTGTATTTATGAGGGGAAATTGAAGTGGGAGAACAAATGCATGTGAGTGAAAAGGGACAAAGAAATCATAGACAGTGGATGTTTATGCGGGGTAGCTTTTGGCATTGCAGTGATTTAAGGTCTTGATATCTTCATATTATGTGTTATGATCTGCCCGAATGGTCTGTTTCGGTTCCCCAGGGATTCGGGATTTGATTTGAAAGAATGATTCTCATTTTAGAAGCTTTAAGTTGGAAGAGCTGATCAAGTTTGACTTTTGTGTATTTAATCTAGGATAGGAGTTTTGATGGTTCCGTTAGGTCTGAATGTTGATTTTGAACTTCGGCGTATACTCGAATTGGATTCGGAGGTTACTATATTGATTTGATATTTTTTGGCGAAAGTTGGCAATTTGAAGGTTTAGAAATCTCTTAAGTTTGACCATGGGTTGACTTTATGGCTATCCGGTTCGGATGTGGGTTTCGGGACTTGAAACGAGTCTGTTTTATCATTTGGAACTTGTCTACAAAGTTTGGCGTCATTGCGAGTTGGTTTGATATGGATCAGATGCTTGGTTGTATATTTTTAGAAGTTCTTGAGTTTCATGGAATCTTCCATACATTTTGGTAATCGATTCATGGATTTATATGTTATTTTGTTAATCCGAGTGCGCGAGCGTGTTCGTATGATATTTATGTCCTTGTGTGAATATTTGTGGTGGAGCCCCCGGGGGCTCGGGTTAGTTTCAAACGTGTTTCGTAGTATTTTGATTATCGTTTGCTCGCATTTGCAATGCCCGCATTTGCGAAGTGGAACTGCCTAGGCGAGACTCTTAAATGTTTGTGTTTTGGTTGCATTCGCGACAGTCGAGTGGGCAGTAGGAACCTCGCTTTTGCGAAGGGACATCACATTTGCGATGGTGGGTGGGAACCGTGGACTCACATTTGCGGAGTTCTTGGTCGCTTTTGCGAATTGTTGATGCATTTGAGACATTTCCTGGGTTGGGCATAGTTCGCTTTTGCGATCCTCTGGTCACATTTGCGAACCTCTGGTCGCAAATGAGACATGTGCAGCTGAAAATATAGCTGTGATTTCTGGACTTAGCTTTATTTATCATATGTTTGAGCCCTAGACCCGGTGGGAGGCGATTGTAGGAGGAGATTTTCATACAAAGTCATTGGGTAAGTGTTATGATATTTGAAGAGAAATTTTGGTAATTTTTTACTTTATTTTAAAAAATAAAAATTTGAGATTTAAGAGTCGAATTGGACTCAGATTTAAAAATCAAACACATATTTGGACTCGTGGGACTATGGATAGTCATGATTGACTCGGGTTTTGATCGGACGGGCCCGAGATTAACTTTTGGGGAAATGTGTAAAGATCTTAACTTTATTAATTAAAATTATGTTCTCTTATATTGTTTGATGATATTAAGTCATTTTTTGTTAGATTTGAACCAAGCGGAAGTGAATATTAGAGGAAAAGTATTTTTAGAGTATATATTGAGGACTTTTGAGATAAGTATCTTGCCTAACCTTGTATGGGGGAATTACCCCTTAGGATTGGGATTAATTTCTAATTTGTGTTATGGGTAACAGACGTATACACGAGATGACAAGTGTGTACACGATCGTATGTGTGATGAAGTCATCAATTCTTGGCAACAAATACTTTTTCTTGATAGTGACTTTGTTTAAATGCTGATAATCTATACACATCATCAAGAAAATCTTGCAACTGCTCCTCCAATTCTTTCAACTCAACTGAGGCCATACGGTATGGCACGTAGAAATGGGCTAAATGCCCGGAACCAAATCAATGCAGAAGTCGATATCTCTATCGGGTGGCATTCCCGACAAATATGTAGGAAACACCTTTCGAAACTCGTGCACAATTGTTACAAATCCATGGAAAGAACCCCCGCACTAGGATCACGAATATAGGCCAAATATGCTAGACATCCCTTCTCGACCATACACCGAGTCTTCACATAAGAAATGACCCTACTAGTGGAATCACTAGGAGTCCCTATCCACTCCAATCCAGGCAACTCTGGCAAAGCTAAGATGACAGTCTTGGCATGACAATCCAAGATAGCATGATATGGTGAAAATAAGTCGATGCCCAAGATAACATCAAAGTTCACCATGCTAAGTAAAAGAATATCTACCCTCATATCATAACTCCCGATAGAGTCTACGCACGAGCGATAGACATGGTTTAACATAATAGAATCTCTCACCAGCGTAGATACATAAATAAAAAAAATCAAGGAATCAATAGACAAATCTAGATATTAAGCAAAATAGGATGACACATAGGAATAAGTAGAGCCCGAATCAAATAAAATTGAGGCATCTCTATGAAAAACCCAGATAGTACCTATGATGACCACATCAGATGACTCTGCATCGGGTCTAGCTGGAAATGCATAAAAAGGGGCTGAGCCCCACCCCTCTGACCTCCATCTCTCGTACGGCCTTTCCTTGGATGACCTTCTCCTCTAATATTCTGATTACAAACTCGAGTTGCCTGAACCCTGCCTCTAGCTGGCTAAGTGGGCAGTGGGGAAATCGGTGCTGAAAGCATAGCACGAGTACCCTATTGTGGCATGTTGCCTTGTGATTTAGGGCAAAACTTCGCGATATGCCTCAGATCTCCACAAGTGTAATAAGTCCTCAGTTGTTATGACGGTTGACCCTGGACCCTACTGTGGCATGTTGACTGACGACCTGAATAACCACCCTGATAACTCTAAATCGGAGGTGCACTGATCGGAGCTGAATATGCATTATAGGCTAGCTGCTCATGGTGAGACTCATAAGAACCACGACTACCCAAAGTACTGTGGGATGCTATTTCATGTGATTTGATATGTTTGAGCCGAGCTACAGGCCGTGGTGGAGTTATATCATGATGAGATCCTTGTGAGATATTCATATACTTTGATTATCCCTTTATGAATTTGATTCGTAGTTTGATACTGATAGGGAGTGGTGCCTGTCGGGCATTTTTGATAGTTCTCTTATGTGTTTCTCCTTACATATTCAGTCATGTTTGTGTTGTGCTTATTGAGCTTTACCTTGCGAGGTGTGTGCCCCGGTGGCGTTAGATGTGACTTGTTGATTCAGGTAAATAGTTACGAGGTCTTCATGTATCTTGCATTGTTGCCTGTGTCGTGAAGGTTTGAAACAAGGTTCTAACGAATATGAGGCTAAGTTCCGGTACTGGATTTGATTATGGGCATCTACTGCGGCTAGAGTTGTTATTTAAGGCATATGTGTGATATGTTACGTCGTGTGGTTGCACCTGGTGGGTGTACGCATAAGTTGTTGCAGCTGGTTGAGGTTGTTACCATGTGTTGATGTAGGAATCAGGCCTTTTGGAAATGAGTGGATGGTGAGAAATTTGGTTCTAAGGTTTGCCAGTGTGGGTGGAACGAATAATATTCAGTTGAGATGGCGTTGTTCGGCCTATGTGGATTGGGGTGAAGTGGAGTCACCCGTGAGAATCTGTATGATGAGTTCATTTAGTGATTTGATGACCTCTAAGTGGTACTAGGCACGTTCGAGGACAAACCTTTGTTTAAGAGGGGGAGAATGTAACGACCCAACCGGTAGCTTTGGGAAGTAGCGCCTCGTTCAGTGGCTTAAGGTCTCAAGAAGCTTCGTAATGTGTATTATGACATGAGTGTGTGGTCAAGATTGGTTTTCAGATGATTCGGGATTTAATTGAAAGAATAATTCTTATTTTTGAAGTTTAAATGAAAAGAGTTGACCGGAGTTTGACCTTTGAGCAAACGACTCTAGAATGGAATTTTGATAATTTCAACAGCTTCTTATGGGGATTTTGGACTTAGGCGTGCGTCCGGATTTGGATTTGGATGTCTGCAGGGTAATTTGAAGCATTTCGGCAAAAATTGGAAAGTTGAAGTTTTAGAAGGTTGAGAGGTTTGACCGAGAGTTAACCTTGTTGATATCTGGGCCAGAATACGATTCCGAGAGTTGTATTAGCTCCATATGTCATTTGGAACATGTGTGCAAAATTTGACGTCATTTGGGGTTGATTTGATTTGATTTGGCACGAGTTTTGGAAGTTGGAAGATTTGGAAGTTCATAAGTTTGATTCTGGTCCGATTCATAGTTTCGACGTTGCTTGATATACTTTGAGGCCTCGACTAAGTTCGTATCGTGTTTTAGGACGTATTGGTATATTTGGTTGAGGTCCCCGGGGGCCTCTGATGGATTTTGGATGCTTAACGGATCGGATTTTTAGACTTTAGAAGTGATGAGGAGTTCTCGACTGGTGCCATCGAACCTGCGATGGATTTGGTCGCAGGTGCGCAGTCGCATAAGCGAAGATGTAGCCGCAGAAGTGGCTGGGAAGGATCAGGACAGAGGATGCAGGTGCAATGTTATTTTCTGCACCTGCGTGATCGCGGAAGCGGTGCCTGGGGACGCAGAAGCGAGGTAAGCGCAGAAGAGCATTTGCAGCTCGCACTTGCGTTTGCACAAAAGCGGACTTTCTGTCGCAGGTGCGATGGGTCCAACTGGCATTGGACTCCGCAGAAGTGACGCTTGTGTCACAGAAGCGACATTGCAGGCACGCAAATCTTTTTGCAAGTGCAATTCTGGGAAGAAACATAAAGGATCGAAGTTAGTCATTTATCATTATTTTGGTTGAGTTGGAAGCCTCGGTTTTGGGCTAATCTGGAGGGATTCTTCACGCGTTTGGTTTGGGTAAGTGTTCTATATCTGAAATTGGTTGTATTTCATGATTATATAGTTATTTTCATCATTTATTAGTGAATCAAATGGAAGAAATTAAGAAGTTTGCATAATATTTCAAAAATGTAAAATGGAGATTTGAAGAGCGATTCGTTATAGGAATTTGGTAATTCTTTTGTCGTTGGACTCGTTATCGAATGGGTGTTCGAATTTTATAATTTTTGTCCGATTCTAAGGTACGGTACCGGGGTTTGACTTTTGAGTTGACTTTTAGTTCTTGTTAAAGATTGAAACTTAATTATCCGGAATTTGTTTTCTATGAGTTTTATTTATTAATTGAAGTTATTTTGGTTTGATGAGTCTTTATGATAATTGTGTCATGTGAAGGCCGAGTACACGAGGTGGCGAGTACGTGCTCGGACTTATTTGTGGAAATTTGATCGTCTAGTACTCTTAGGTTCTTATGTCCATTAATTATGAAGTTGTTTTGTCATGTTAAATTCCCCATTTACTAAATTCACCCTTACATGTCTTAATTGGAGTTAATTGCTTCATGTTCTACCCTTATTGCCGATTAAACTCTTATGTTCCTTAATTGAAGTTGTTGCCCCCTTTTATCGTCATGTTATCCTTTCCATAATTGAAATCATTATCATCTCTTTTGCAATTGTTTAGCCTTAATTGAAGTTTGTTATCCCTTTCATTGTTGACGTATTCTTATTTGGGGTCATTGATTCATGCTATTTCTCTTGTCATCGAATTGCACTTTCGTGGAATCATTGTTACACATTACCTCTCCCTTGTTGAACTATTCTTGTTGAGACTATTATTTTTCTGTTGTGTGTTTCTCTGTGAGTTCGTTCTTCCGTTTCTTTGTGTTCTGAAGTTCTTGCATTGATTAACCTTTTGTATTCTCATGTTATTATTGTTGTTGTTGTTGTTGTTGCATTCAGTGTTGTTGAGTTGAGGGCTATACGTGGTTGTGTTATTACAACTGTTTTGAGGAAATGTTGTGGCATGTGGGCACATATTGTGAAAGTCATTTATTTAAGTTGTTATGTTTTTGGCACACATGTTTTGTTGAGAAAATTGTTTATGTGTTTGCACGAGGTTTCTACCGTGCGGTTGTGATTGTGTTGCATGAGGTTTCTACCATCCAGTTGTTATTGTGTTGTACGAGGTTTCTACCATCCGGTTATTATTGTGTTGCACGAGATTTGTGTCGTGCGGTTGTTATTGTGTTGCACGAGGTTTCTGCCATGCAGTTATTATTGTGTTGCACGAGGTTTATGTTGTGCAGTTGTTATTGTGTTACACGAGATTTTTGTCGTGCTGTTGTTATTGTGTTGCATGAGTTTTCTGCCGTGCGGTGTTTATTGTGTTGCACGAGGTTTCTGTCATGTTGTTGTTATTGATACGCATGCGGTGGTATAAGGTCTGGGTGTTGAAACGCATGCGGGTGAGATAAAAAGGGCTTGAAACGCGTGGCTAGTAGGGGAACTACTGGAAGCCATGCGATGTGATAAGGTGGGCTAAAATGCGGGATGCTATTTCGGGTAAATGATTTTCAAAAAACTAAATATAAAGGATCCCGCGGTGATATAAGGAAATTTTTGATTCATTTACGATTTAAGACTACGAGGCGGTACCTCAGGAGTGCTCTTGTTGTCATTTCCCTCTTTCTGTGAACTTGCCTTGATTTGTTGTTTTCCTTAGCATACTATAAATTGTTTTCCTCCGTTTTGCACTATTTGCTCAGCTCTGTGTAGCTAATCTTGTTGTGCTGGTTGATGCTCCAAACTTCATTGTTGCTTCTGTTACACTATACATTTCGGGGTGATCGCTGCTTATGTGCCATTCATTGACTCCACTATTATTTGTTGACTGAAATTATGGTAGAACACTTGCATAAGAAAACACATAGTTAAATCACCCATATCGGTCTTAAAAGATGAATCCTAACGACATTAACCATTATACGTATTCTTGTCTTCTTGTCTTCTGTGTGAGGATGGTTCTATTGGCACGTGAGTCGTCTGTGCGGTTATGAGTTATAATGTGGCCACCAGAGTCCAAGTGATTAGGGTTCATGAATTGGGACCCGAAAGTTGTGATTATGAGGTTCGGTAAGTAGGGGAAATGCTTGAACAGATTTTGTGTGAAAGCGGTTGTTCTCAATGAGTTGTTGTTGGTTTTCCCTTTATTTGGTTTTCCCGGACTTAGACTATGATTAGTTACTCTACAACATTATTACCTGGCTGCATCCTGTTGAATATTGTTGTTACTAGTGTACCATTGCAAGTATTGTCTTGTATTCCTTATCCTGCTTAGCTTTGTATTAATATTGTTTCTTTGTTAGTCCATCTACACACTTGTTCAAGTTGTTTAGTCCGATAGGTGTTTTGACTGTCCCTTATCACTACTCTACCGAGGTTAGTCTTGATACTTACTGGGTACTGTTGTGGTGTACTCATACAATACGTCTGCACATTTTTGTGCAAATCCTAGGTGCCTCTATTGTTGTTGATTATTAGCTAGCTGGTCGAGCTGTGGAGACTCAAGGTAAACTTGTCGTCGCATTCACAGGCCTTGGAGTCACCTTCTGATATTTTCATTGTACTGTTTAGTTCTATCCGAACAGTTGTATTTAGGGATGCTCTAGAAAAGTAAGTAGAGCTTATGACTTGTACTACCAGTTTTGGGAATGAGTGGATGCTCTAGAAAAGTAAGTATTTAGGGATGCTCTAGAAAAGTAAGTAGAGCTCATTGTCTCGTATTTTTCATTTGATGGTTAAATTCTTCTAATTATTTAGTAAGTGTTAGGCTTACCTAGTCTAAGGGACTAGGTGCCGTTACGACATCCTTCGAACGGAAATTGGGGTCGTGACACATCCCAAGAACCCCTAAACTCCATCACGCACGCACGAAGCATATCCTCCAGTATCTGAATAGTACGCTGAGACTGTCCGTCCGTCCGTCTAAGGGTTAAATGTTGTACTCAATTCAAGCCGCATGTCTAACTCACATTGTACGGCCCTCCAAAGATGCGATGTAAACTGTGTACACCGGTCCGAGATGATGGATACCGGCACGCCATGAAGTTTAACAATCTCGTGAATATAAAATCGAACTAACTGCTCTGAAGAATAAGTAGTCACCACTGGAATGAAATGAACCGACTTGGTCAACCTATCCATGATCACCCATACACCATTAAACTTTCTATGAGTCTGTGGGAGCCCATCAACAAATTCCATAGTAACCCACTCCCATTTCCACTCTGAAATATCTAGCTTCTGAAGCAATCCACCTTGCTGTTGATGCTCGTACTTCACCTGCTGACTGTTTAAGCACTTAGCTATATACTCCACTATGTCCTTCTTCATTCTCTTCCACTAATAGTGCTGCCTCAAGTCCTGATACATCTTGGCGGCACCGGAATGAATGCAATACCGTGAACTGTGAGCCTCCTGGAGAATCAACTCACGCAAACAATCTACATTGGACACACATAGTCTGCCTTGCATCCGTAACATCTTGTCATCCCCAATAGTGACGTCATTGGCATCGCCGTACTAAACCGTGTCCTTGAGGACAAGGAGATAAGGGTCATTATACTGACGCTCTCTGGTACGATCATATAGAGAAGACCGAGAAACCACATAAGCCAAAACTCGACACAGCTCCGAAACATCCAATCTAAAAAACCTGTTGGCCAAGGCCTAAACATCCAATGCTAAAGGCATCTCGATTCTGGTAGATATGCTAAACTGTCTAAGCTCTCCGCCTTGTGACCCAAGGCATCGGCCACCACACTGGCCTTCTCGGGATGATATAGAATGGTGATATCATAATCCTTAAGCAACTCAAACCACCTCCGCTACCACAAGTTAAGATCCTTCTGCTTGAACAGATGTTGTAGACTCCGGTGGTCGATATAGACCTCACAAGTAACACCGTAGAAATAGTTCCGCCAAATATTCAAGGCATGAACAATAGCTTCTAACTCAAGGTCGTGGATAGGATAATTCATCTCGTGCACCTTCAGTTGTCTAGACGCGTAGGCAATCACCCTACCATCTTGCATCAACACCGTATCGAGACCAATATGCAATGCATCACAGTACACAGTATAAGACTTCAAACCCGTAAGCAACACCAACACTGGGGCTATAGTCAAAGTTGTCTTTAGCTTTTGAAACCTCTCTTAACACTCCTCGATCCACCTGAACGGAGCACCCTTCTAAGTCAATCTGGTCATAGGTACAGCAATAGATAAGAAACCCTCTACGAACTGACAGTAATACCCTGCCAAACTAAGAAAACTCTGGATCTCCGTAGCTGAAGACGGTATGGGCCAACTCTGCACTGCTTCTATCTTCTTCGGATCCACCTTGATCCCCTCACTCGACCCTACATGACCCAAAAATGCCACCAATTCTAGCATGAATTCACACTTTGAAATTTTTGCATACAACTTATTTTCTCTCAAGGTCTGAAGCACGGTCCTCAGGTGCTGCTCAAGATCCTCCCGGCTTCGGGAGTACACCAGAATGTCGTCAATAAACACAATGACGAATGAGTCAAGATAGGACTGGAATACACTGTTCATCAAATCTATAAATGTTGATGGGGTGTTGGTCAACCCAAATGATATCAAAGAATTCGTAATGACCATACCGAGTCCTGAAGGCAGTTTTCGAGATATCTGGCTCCCGAATCTTCAACTCATGATAGCCTGAACGCAAGTCAATCTTTGAGAACACTCTAGCACCCTATAGCTGATCAAATAGGTTATCAATGCGTGGCAATGAATACATGTTCTTCGCTGTAACATTGTTCAACAGGTGATAATCAATACACATACGCATAGAGCTATCCTTCTTTATTTATAAACAAGATCGGAGCACCCCAAGGTGATGCACTAGGCCAAATGAAACACTCATCAAGCAACTCTTTCAATTGTTCCTTTAACTCCTTCAACTCTACTGGGGTCATCCGATATGATGGAATAGAAATGGGTTGAGTGTCTGGTAACAATTCAATACCAAAATCGATATCCTGGTCGGGCGGAATGCCCGGGAGATCTATCAGAAATACATCTGGATAATCCCTCACTATCGGAACTGACTGAATGGTAGGAGTGTCAACTGTAACATCTCTCACATAAGCAAGATATGCATCACATCCCTTTCCAACCATCCGCTACGGCTTAAGGAAATACACCACCCTACTAGGAACATAATCTAAAGTACCTCTCCACTCTAACCTCGACAAACTTGGCATAGCCAATGTCACTGTCTTGGCGTGACAATTAACGATAGCATGATAAGGCGATAACTAGTCCATGCCCAAAATAACATCAAAATCTACCATACTAAACAACAATAGATCGGCTAGTCTCAAAACCACTAAGAACAACTAAACACAAACGATACACCGCGGTCAACAATAATGGAATCTCCCACATGTGTGGACACATAGACAGGAGAACTCAAAGAATCATGGGATATACCCAAATATGGAGCAAAGTAAGATGATACATAGGAATAAGTGGAGCCTGGATCAAATAAGACTAATGCATCTCTATGCCAAATCGGAACAATATCTGTGATAACTGAGTCGGATGCAACCGCCACCATCCTAGCACGAACAACATAATATCTGGCCTGGGCTCCCCCTCTAGGGAGACTCCCGAAGATAAGTACAACCGTCTTCGTATGGATCCGCGAGACTCTACTAAACTTGCTTGTGACTCATAACACCTATAAACCTAGAGCTCTAATACCAACTTGTCAAGACCCCAATTTTCCTTCGTAGGATATCGTGATGGCACCTAGTCTCTATGACTAGGTAAGCCTAACATTCATGCAGAAGTGAACGCTGGCAAAATAAAATCTGCAGCTCAATATGTACAGCTCCCAAAACCCGGCGAAATGTAAGTCACAAGCTCTAAGTAATATCACTGAATAATCCAATACATCAATGTATATAAAAGGGTAATAGAATAAGGAAATCAATGTAGAAGGGGACTCTGAGGCATGCGAATGCTGGCAGATATACCTTGAAGTCTCCACACTCGGACTCAAATCACTGATGCCTGGACTGGTAAGAGGTACCTGGATCTGCACTAAAATATATGCAGAAGCGTAGCATGAGTATACCATAATGGTAGCCAGTAAGTGCCAAGCCTAACCTCGATAGAGTAGTGACGAAGTCAGGTCAAGGCCCTACTGGAATAAATAAAAGACTAAACAAATGTAAGGCAATGTAATAAGGACAGTAATGAAATTGAAACAACATATAGTATATCAAGGTTAGCTACACAGAACTAAAGCATATAGTGCAACACATAGAAATGCAATTAATAATATGCTAAGGAAACAACAACCAAAGACAAGTGCAAAAATGGAGAAATTCCAACAAGAGTCACTACCGAGGTACCGCCTCGTAGTCTCAAATCACAAGAATAAATCACAATATTTCCTAATATCACCGCGGGAGACTTTACATTTAGTTTTGAAAATTATTTTCCCGAAATAGCATCCTGCATTTTAGCCCACCTTATCACACCGTTGACTTCTAGTAGTTCCCCTAACCACGCTATCAAGCCCACCTCATCTCACCGCATGCGTTGCAACCCCAAACCTTATACCACTGCATACGTATCAATATCACAACGTATCACAAATCGCACCTCAAGTGCCCAATATCACAACTTGCCGGAGAAACCAAACAATAACAGTATTTTCATAGTAAAGAGCACATGGCTCAACCACAATGTACACAAGTGTCTCAACAATAACAACCGGAATGAACAA
This sequence comes from Nicotiana tabacum, assembly GCF_000715075.1. Classification (NCBI taxonomy): domain Eukaryota; kingdom Viridiplantae; phylum Streptophyta; class Magnoliopsida; order Solanales; family Solanaceae; genus Nicotiana; species Nicotiana tabacum. The sequence continues at coordinate 60,369 of NW_027438533.1, forward strand.
CTCAACATAATGGTATTTCACAACTTGACACTTTTCCTCAATGTGAATCACGCCCTTTATATTTCAATACCAATTTCAACAACAAGATATTCCACTATTTAACAATTTCAAGTAAAGAGATCAACGATCAAATAATGAATTGTGATGACCCAAAATATCATCTTTAAATTTAATAAGTAATTATGTGTTATAAAACCTCAAAAAGAACCATTTATCATTCCTCGACTTGCGTGCACAGTCTGTACAATTTTCCAAAAAGTTTTAATGTGAAAAATGGATTAAAATGTAAAATAGAGCTTGAAAAACTCAACTGAGTTGACTTTAGAAAACATTTTGAGAAAACGGACCCGGATCAGTATTTTAACAATTTTTATAGGTCCGTATCGTGATTTGGGACTTGGGCGTATGCCCGGAATCGAATTCCGAGGACCCTAGCCCGAGATATAGAATTTTGATAAAAAATTAAAAGCTTGAAAACTTAATGATTTTTAAGAAATTACTCATGTTGGATTTATTGCCCTCGGGTCTGTATTTTGGTTCTGGAGATGGTATAGGTCCACTATAATATTTATGACGGAGTTTAATTGACGTGATTCGGACGTCCGGTTGTAAAAATATAAGTTATAAAGTTTTCTTGAAAACTTCCTTTAATTTGGTGTCTGATTCGTAATTTTAGATGTTATTTTGGCGATTTGAACGCGCGAGCAAGTTCGTATGATGTTTTAGGACTTGTGTGCATGTTTGGTTTGGATCCCCGAGAGATCGGGTGAGTTTCGGATAGGATACAGAATGATTTTGAACTTATAAAAATCTGATTTTCTGCAACTTTAGGCTTCTGGTATTTCCTTCATCGCGTTCGCGAATGTACTCTCGCGAATGCGAAAAAACTGGGTTGGCTGAATTTTCTTCTTCGCGGACGCGAAGATTGGGTCGCGAGCGCGAAGCTATGGGGACTTCACCCTTCGTGGAGGCGACCAACTCAACGCTAACGCGAAGCTTTAGAGGCCTGGGGGAGGGGTATGTTGTCCTTCTACGCGCGCACTGGCACGTGAACGCGAAGGCCAGAGGGGAAAAAGCCTTCGCGAACGCGAAGGAGGACTCGCGAACGTGAAAGCCACGAGATGCTATTCATCGCGAACGTGACAGGACCTTTGCGAACGCGAAGAAGGCCTGACGCATGTGACTTAAAACAGAATTAAAACGTGATATTTCCCATTTTTCACAAACCCTAAATTAGAACTCAGTTTAGGAGCGATTTCAAAGGAGTTTTTTACGATCTCGAACTAAGGAAGTGTTCTTCATCATATAGTGATTGTATTTCATAAATCTAAGTCTATATTCATCATTTATTTCGGATTTAGATGGAAGAAATTGGAATTTTTATAAAATCTTTCAAAAAAGAAAATTTAAGATTTAAGGTCTATTTGACATCGAAATTTGATAAATTTTGTATGGTTAAACTCGTAGCGGAACGGGTGTTCAGATTTCGCGAGTATTTCCAGAATTTGAGACGTGGGTCCCACTGTCGAATATTTTAATGAATTTTGATTTTTATTCGGAAAATTTGTAAATTCATATGGAATTAATTCCTATGATTCGTATTGAGTATATTGAATTGTTTATGAATAGATTTGAAGTTTTGGAGACAAATTTAAAAGGAAAAGATGTGGTCGAGTAATTGATTGGAATTTGCAAAGCGAGGCAAGTGTCGTGGTTAACCTTGACTTGAGGAAATAGAACCCTTAAATTATTTGTTATGTGAATTGCATGTGAACGACGTATAGGCGAGGTGACGGGTGTCTATACGTCGTCAAATTAATTGTTTGCTTGCTTACTTGAAAAATCATAAATTATTTTAAATCATGAATTAATTATTATAATAATTATTTCTCTCCTATTCTTTGTCAAATATTAATTCTTGAATTACTGTATTAATTGTTACATGCTATTTGAATTAGGTTCCTTAATTGTTATTTGAAATTTAGCATATTAAATATTAAAGTACATATTTTCTCTATGATTTCTATTATAATTTGCTATTTGCCTTTGTTTGTTTCATAATTATTATATGTCTGTTGTCTTATAATTTTATATTAATTGTTGCATTTATTGGGAAAATTCTTCTATAAGAATTGGTAAATGAATATGTTGGAGGAGTGAGTTGCATGCCACAACAAAATTTGTTATAAGGAATATATTGGAGGATCGAGTAGCACGCCGCAACAGACTTGATTTAAATGAATATATTGTGAGCACTGGTTGCACGCCGCAACAGAACTGAATGTGAATATATTATGAGAGCGGGTTGCATGCTGCAACAAAACTGAATGTGAATATATTGTGAGAGTGGGTTGCACGCTGCAACAAAACTAAATGTGAATATATTTTGAGAGCGGGTTGCACGCTGCAACAGAATTGAATGTGAATATATTGTGAGAGCGAGTTGCGCGCTGTAACAGAATTGATGGAAATGATAATTGGTTATGATTGTTGAGTTGGCTTCAATTATTATAAATGAGTTACCTGATTTATTTCTATTATTGTTGTTGTTACTAATATTGCGTACAGGTAATGTAAGTGACCCACCTTAGCCTCGTAACTACTTCGTCGAGGTTAGGCTCAGCACTTACCAGTACATGGGGTCGGTTGTACTGATAATACACTCTGCACTTCTTGTGCAGATTTCGAAGTTGGTCCCAGCGGCGTGCCATAGACTTGCTCGGATTTCAGCTACTCGGAGGAGACTTGAGGTATAACTGCATGGCGTCCATAGTTCTGAAGTCCCCGTCTATTTTACTTTAGTTGTGTGTTTATTTTCAGACAACTTTATTTCATTCAGACCTTATTTGTATTATTCTAGAAGCTCGTGCACTTGTGACACCAAATTTTGGGATGGTATTTAGACACCATTGTTTTTATGGATTATTCACTACATTTCATACGTTACTTCTGCATTTGTTCCTTGATGATTAATAACTTTAAAAATTGTTTTAAAAATAGATAATATTATTCTAACGTTGGCTTAGCAAGTGAAATGTTAGGCTCCATCACGGTCCGAAGGTGTGAATTTCGGGTCGTGACAGTTGGTATCAGAGCACTAGATTACATAGGTCTCACGGGTCATGAGCAAGCTTAGTAGAGTCTGAAGGATTGGTATGGAGACATCTGTACTTATGTCTCAAAGGTTATGCAGTTTAGGAACAATTTCACTTCTTTTATTCCTTATCCTGCTGCATTGATTTATCTTGAAATATATATCTCATATGCCTTTGTATCCACTCGTGTATGATATTGCGCACTCGGTATCAGTTGTGCGTCGATGATTTGTGATACCGCAGATGGATTATGAGATAGACATAGATGCTCAACATTGCCTCAATGTGTGGTTCCGACTGAAGATGCTGACGTATTGAGAGATCAACCAGCAAATCATGTGAGGGGTGAAACGGACCTTGGCATCTGGTTGATTTATATGATCTGTGAATGTTATTATTGTGGATCATCGGACGTGGTGAAATATGACTTCGCGTCGATTGGGGGGAAGTCCACTATCAATGGATGGATTGCGGGGTTATGTGTTATATCAGTTTTGTCCTGAAATGTATATATGTGGTACTGAAAGGTTCCCAAAAAATTTACACATGTTTAAGGCCTGAGATTTTATAGATGATAAGGTTGGGACTTGCGGTATGTCCGCCTACTTAATAATCCTATACTTCAGTACCAAAGGAGTTAGAGAAACAACTTTAAATCTATAGAATATCTACTCAGTGTGGACGTCATGGTTGCGTATTTCGGAGTGCTTCGGAGGAAGTACAGTGGTTAATGAGATTCTGGACTATGTGGTTTGTGCCAAGATTTGCATGTATAGAGCTCTACTTTTATGATCGTTGTGTATAAATGGGGGTAAGGGTTACCCCAAAGAAGATTTGAAGAGTATGTTAAGAAATGGGTCAGCTCAACAGTGTTGGGTCAGCATAACAAAAGAAGAAATTGGCCTTGGGAGAGATAATTCTCCACAGATGTCCGTGGCAAGCCTATGAAGAGGGTAGACCAGCCAATGCAACACCGTCCACTTGGCTCAGTTCCCAGAACGCTTTTGAAAGAGTTTGTTTCCCGGACTCTCCGTAATGCATGGCGCATAGGGTTTGAATGGTTGCGTCAAGTCACCATGACGGTGTCATAATATGACATCGGGTTCCATAAGTTAGCCCGTCATATTCCTACTTTGCTTCATATAGCCAGAGAGCGATTCCACAGACTCATTAAAAGACTCAATTATGATCGTAAAATTTTGTATGACTCGGGAGCTACAAGATGATACTTTATTTCCACTAGTAGTGGAAATTGCCAGGATATTAGAACGTGTTCGGGGTGAGGAAAGAGGAAACTAAGGAGACCAAGATGTCTCGATGTTTTGGGGGATTTAGTGGATTCTACTCTGCGAGTATAAATCATTATGGCGGGGGCTCGGGTTGTCGGCCAGCCTAATTCGCACTTCAGATTAATCGAGGTGCTCCAGTAAGTTCTTTTAATGCACCACTGACATAAGTGTCCTACAATGGTTATTCTAGTTATCTGGCATAGACTCAGTATGAGCATCGAAATCCGCAAATGAGTTGTTATGAATGCGGTGATACTAGGCACATCATGAGAAAATTATCCCAGACTCGGGAGAGAGATATTTCATCAAAACACTCAGGCTACGTGTCCCATTGTAGTTACCACACCACCCACACGATCAGTTAGGGTTGGAGGATTGGCAGGTAGAAGGCGTCCTAGAGGTGGAGACTCAGTCGTTGTTATATTTGTTTTATGGTATGGTGGAGGTCGTTAAATTAGATGGTGTCGTTCTAGGTACGACCTCGATTTAAAATAAAGGAATAATTTCCTTAACTTGATTCGGTTCTGAATATCGAAACGAGTCCTCCTATTGTGCTCTACTTATGAGAAAGCTTCGTAATTCTATAATCTACTTATGTGTTTACTCTTGTTGGGAGATTCCATGGAGATAACTACGCCTATCATTCCATGATTGGTCACTAATAAGAGTTGTGAGGCTAAATGTGGCTTTCTGTTACTCATTTCGGTAAGTTTTGATGTAATTTACAGATAATTAATTACAAATTATGAAGTATATGCCCTATCGGTGTGAGGTTCATTAATTGTTGTGATTTTGTGTAACCAAAATTATTTAAAAGGAGAAGATGGAAAGTTTTGATTGGCAAGATGAGCATATTACTTATGATTCAGAACTGAGGCCGACGTCCTCGCATTTTAAAATAAATTGATATGTTTAAACTGGGCTATGAGCTACGGTGGAAGTTATATAAGGACGAGATCCTTGTGATAAAACATTCTTGTGTTTAAATTCTCCCTTGTGAAATTAAATTTGTACTATAGTACTAACAGGGAGTCATGCCTACTAGGCTTATTTGAATTTTTTTGTATGAAATTCTCTGTGCATACTTTCCAAATTCGTGTTGTAATATTTAATTGTAATCTATGAGGTAGGTGCCCTCCCAGATGGCATTAAATGTGACTCGTTAATTCGGGTAAATAATTATGAGGTCTTTATGCCTCGCATCTCGTTATTAGTATTGTGAAGGTTTGAAATGAGATTTTTGTTAACATGAAGTTAATTGACGATTCCGTAATTGATTATGAACAACTATTAAGACCATATTGAACCAGAAGGGTGCCCCATTTAGATGGTCAGACGATTGTGAGTTGAGATTTTAGAAGCTCAAGACTGCTTTGACTACGACGCCAGTGTTGGTATTTTCCACAGGTTCAGGATCGTATACGGTATATTGTGATGCATCTCACATTAGGCTTGGTACAGTATTAATGCAAGATGGCAGGGTGATTGCATATGCGTCGCGACACTTGAAAGATCATGAGAAGAATTATCATGTTCATGACTTAGAATTGGCAACCATTGTTCATGCGTTGAAGATTTGGAGGCATTACCTCTACGGTGTCTCGTGTGAGATATTTACTGATCATTGTAGCCATCAGTATATGTTCAAACAAAAGGATCTTAATTTGAGGTAGAGAAAATGGTTGGAGTTGTTGAAAGACTATGATATCACCATTTTGTATCACCCAGGTAAGGCCAATGTGGTGGCCGATGCTTTGAGTAGAAAGGTTGTGAGTATGGGAAGTCTTGCATATATTCCGGTTGGTGAGAGGACATTAGCTGCAGATGTTCAGACTTTGGCTAATCAGTTCGTGAGGTTAGATATTTCAGAACCCAGTCGGGTTCTAGCTTTCACAGTCGCTCGGTCTTCTTTATATGAGCCCATCAGAGAGAGGTAGTATGATGATCCTCATTTACTTGTCCTTAAGTACACGGTGCGGCACGGTGATGCCAAACAGGTTACTGTGGGGGGGAAGATGGGGTTCTGTGAATGCAGGGTCGTATTTGTGTGCCAAATATGAATGGGCTTCGTGAATTAATTCTTGAAGAAGCACATAGTTCCAGGTATTCTATTCATCCAGGTACTGCCAAAATGTATCAAGATTTGTGGCAACATTATTGGTGGAGGAGAATGAAAAAGGATATAGTTGCATATGTAGCTCGGTATCTGAATTGTCAGCAAGTTAAGTACGAGCATCAGAGACCTGGTGGTTTGCTTCAGAAGTTAGAAATTCCTGAGTAGAAGTGGGAGCATATTACTATGGATTTTGTTGTTGGGCTCTCACAAACTCAGAGAAAATTTGACGCAGTTTGGATCATTGTGGACAGGTTGACCAAGTCAGCACATTTCATTCCAGTGGCAGTTACCTATTCTTTAGAGAGGTTAGTTGAAATTTACATTCGTGAGATTGCCCGCCTTCATGGTGTGCCCGTATCTATTATTTCAAATCGAGGTACGCAGTTTACCTCACATTTTTGGAGGGCTGTACAGCGTGAGTTAGGCACGCAGGTGGAGTTGAGTACAACATTTCATCAACAGACAGACGGACAATCAGAGCGCACTATTCAGATATTGGAAGATATGTTTCGCGCTTGTGTTATAGACTTTGGAGGTTCTTGGAATCATTTCTTGCCACTTGTGGAGTTTGCTTATAATAATAGCTACCACTCGAGCATTCAGATGGCTCCATATGAGGCATTATACGGAAGGCGATGCCGATCGCCAGTTGGTTGGTTTGAACCGGGAGAGGCTCGGTTGTTGGGTACCGATTTGGTACAGGATGCCTTGAATAAGGTCAAGATTATTCTGGATCGACTTCGCTCAGCTCAGTCTAGGCAAAAGAGTTATGCCGACCGAAAAGTTTATGATATTTCATTCATGGTTGGAGAAAGAATATTGCTCCGGGTTTCACCTATGAAAGGTGTAATGAGGTTCGGAAAGAAGGGAAAGTTAAACCCTAGGTATATCGGACCCTTTGAAATTCTTAAAATGGTGGGTCAAGTAGCCTACAGGCTTGCATTACCACCTAGTTTATCAGCGGTTCATCCGGTGTTCCATGTGTCTATGCTCCGGAAATATCATGGCGATTCGTCCCATGTGTTAGATTTCAGCTCAGTCTAATTGGACAAAGATTTGACTTGCGAGGAGGAGCCGGTGGCTATTCTAGCCTGGCAGGTCCGACGGTTGAGGTCTAAGACTTATCCTTCAGTTCAGGTGTAATGGAGAGGTCAGCCAGAAGAGGCATCTACCTGGGAGTCCGAGTCGGACATGCGGAGTAAATATCCACACTTATTTATCAGCTCAGGTACTTTTTCTAACTCCGTTCGAGGACGAACGTTTGCTTTAGAGGTGGAGAATGTGATGATCCAAAATGTCAATTTTAAATTTAATAAGTAATTCTATATACTAAGACCTCGAAAAGCACCATTAATTATCCCTCGACTTGTGTGCGCAGTCCGTACAATTTTTTAAAAAGTTTTTATGTGAAAAATGGATTAAAATGTGAAATAGAGCTTTAAAAACTCAACTGAGTTGACTTTAATCAATATTTTGAGCAAACGGACTCGAATCAGTGTTTTTACAATTCAGGTAGGTCCGTATCGTGATTTGGGACTTGGACGCTTGCCCGGAATCGAATTCCGAGGTCCGTAGTCCGAGATATGGAATTTTGATGAAAAATTAAAAGCTTAAAAGCTTAATGATTTTTAAGAAATTACTGAAGTTGGATTTATTGACCCGTAGTTCGTATTTTGGTTACGGAGCCCGGTATAAGTCCACTATAATATTTATGACTTGTCTGCCAAATTTGGTGAGAATCGGAGTTGTTTTGACGTGATTCAGACGTCCAGTTGTAAAAATATAAGTTTTAAAGTTTTCTTGAAAACTTCCTTTGATTTGGTGTCCGATTCGTAGTTCTAGGTGTTATTTTGGCGATTTGATCGCGCGATCAAGTTCGTATGATGTTTTAGGACTTGTGTGAATGTTTGGTTTGGAGCCCCGAGGGCTCGGGTGAGGTTCGGATTGGATACGGAATGATTTTGAACTTAGAAAAATCTGATTTTCTGCAACTTCAGGCTTCTCGTATTTCCTTCATCGCGTTCGCGAATGTACTCTCGCGAACGCGAAGAGCAAACTGGGCTGACTGAATTTTCTTCTTCGCAAACGTGAAGATTGGGTCGCGAACGCGAAGCTATGGGGACTTCACCCTTTGCGAACGCGAAGCTTTAGAGACCTGGGGGAGGGGTCTGTTGTCCTTCTACGCGAACGCGAGCACTAGCACGCGAACGCGAAGGCCAGGGGGGAAAAAGCCTTCGCGACCGTGAAGGAGGACTCGCGAACGCGAAAGCCACGGGATGCTATTCATCGCGAACGTGACAGGCCCTTCGCGAACGCGAAGAAGGCCTGACGTTTGTGACATAAAACAGAACCAAAACGGGATTTTTTCCATTTTTCACAAACCTTCAATTAGAACTCGGTTTAGGAGCAATTTCAAAGGAGTTTTTCACGATTTCAAACTGAGTAAGTGTTCTTCATCTTATAGTGATTGTATTTAATAAATCTAAGTCTATATTCATCATTTATTTCGGATTTAGATGGAAGAAATTGGAATTTTTATAAAATCTTCCAAAAAAGAAAATTTAAGATTTGAAGGTCCATTTGACATCGGAATTTGATAAATTTTTTATGGTTGAACTCATAGCAGAACGGGTATTCGAATTTCATGGGTTTTTCCGAAATTTGAGACGTGGGTCCCACTGTCGAATATTTTAATGAATTTCGGATTTTATCCGGAAAATTTATAAATTCATATGGAATTAATTTCTATGATTCGTATTGAGTATATTAAATTGTTTATGAATAGATTTGAAACTTTTGGAGAAAAGTTTAAAAGGAAAAGTTGTGGTCGAGTAATTGATTGGAATTTGCAAAGCGAGGTAAGTATTATGTGAATTGCTTGTGAACGACGTATAGGCGAGGTGATGAGTGTCTATACATCGTCAAATTAATTGTTTGTCTGCTTACTTGAAAAATCATAAATTGTTTTAAATCATGAATTAATTATTATAATAATTGTTTCTCTCCTATTCTTTGTCAAATGTGTTTCTCTCTGATTTTTACAATAATTTGCTATTTGCCTTTGTTGTTTCGTAATTAAATCATAATTATTATATGTTTGTTGTCTTATAATTTTATATTAGTTGTTGTATTTATTGGGAAAAATTTTCTATAAGAATTGGTAAATGAATATGTTGGAGGAGCGAGTTGCACGCCGCAACAGAATTAATTATAAGGAATATATTGGAGGATCGGGTTGCACGCCGCAACAGACTTATTAAAAGTCCATATTGGAGGATCGGGTTGCATGCTGCAACAGACTTATTAAAAGTCCATATTGGAGGATCGGGTTGCATGCCGCAACAGACTTATCAAACGTCCATATTGGATGATCGGGTTGCACGTCACAACAGACTTATTTAAAAGTCGACATACATATATATATACAGACTTGTTTAAAAATTGACATACATATATATATATTGGGGGATCAGGTTGCACGCCGCAACAGACTTGATTAAAATGAATATATTGTGAGAGCGGGTTGCACGCTGCAACAGAACTAAATGTGAATATATTGTGAGAGCGGGTTGCACGCAGCGGGTTGCACGCTGCAATAGAACTGAATGTGAATATATTGTGAGAGTGGGTTGCACGCTGAAACAAAACTAAATGTGAATATATTGTGAGAGCAAGTTACACGCTACAACATAACTGAATGTAAATATCTTGTGAGAGGGGGTTGCACGCTGCAACAGAATTGAATGTGAATATATTGTGAGAGTGGGTTGCACGCTACAACAGAATTGATGGAAATGATAATTGCTTATGACTGCTGAGTTGGCTTCAATTATTATAAATGTGTTGCCTGATTTATTTCTATTATTGTTGCTGTTACTAATATTGCGTACAGGTAATGTAAGTGACCCGTCTTAGCCTCGTTACTACTTCGTCGAGGTTATGCTCAGCACTTACCAGTACATGGGTCGGTTGTACTGATCTACTCTCTGCACTTCTTGTGCAGATTTCAAAGTTGGTCCCAGCAGCGCGCCATAGACTTGCTCGGATTTTAGCTACTCGGAGGAGACTTGAGGTATAATTGCATGGCGTCCGCAGTTCTGAAGTCCCCGTCTATTTTACTTTAGCTGTGTGTTTATTTTTCCAGACAACTTTATTTTATTCAGACCTTATTTGAATTATTATAGAAGCTCGTGCACTTGTGACACCAAATTCTGGGATGGTATTTATACACCGTTGTTTTTATGGATTATTCACTACATTTCAGACTTTACTTCCGCATTTGTTCCTTGATTATTAATAACTTTAAAAATTGTTTTAAAAGTAGATAATATTATTCTAACGTTGGCTTGCCTAGCAAGTGAAATGTTAGGCGCCATCACGGTCCGAAGGTGAGAATTTCGGGTCGTGACATGAATACATGATAAAGGAAACAATAACTTGAATTAAACATGTAGGGCAATTAGCATGTAAGAGAATAAGACAAGTAGACATGTGAAAATAGACTAGAAATGATGACTATAATATGTTAAGGTAACTCAATTATTGCATGAAAGGAATCTACATAGCTAAAACCGGTAATTTCTACATTTATCCTGTGTACACACTCCTCACCTTGCGTACACGGCTTCACATATCACAATTATCACAACCAACACAAATCCTAAGGGGTAATTCCCCCACACAAGTTTAGGCAAGTAACTTACCTCGAAAAAAGCTAACTCAATCCACTAGAAGGCTTTACCCTCGATTATCCAACTCCGAACGGCTCGAATCTCACCAAAAAAACTTCATACTATAAATATAAACTATAGGAAACTAATTCAAACAATGAAATTGCGATCTTTGAAAAACAAATATTAAAAAGTCAACCCAAAACGTCAACCCGCGTCCACTCCTTAGAACGGACCAAACTTATAAAAATCGAACACTCATTCGATAATGATTCCAATCATACAAGAATTACTCAAATTAGAACTCAAATCGCCTTTAAAATCCTCAATTTTTAGCCTATACAATTTCACAAATATTTCCCAAATTTACAACTCCAAAACACTAATTTAATGATAAAAACAACATTAGATTTGTGTAATTTAACGTAAATCTAGTTAGGAATTCTTATCCCAATGATCTCTCTGTAAATCTCCCAAATATTTGCCTCATACCGAGCTCTCTATGTACAAAATTGAATTATGAATCAAACCCTCGAAATTTCCCATTTTCTGCCCAACGAATCTAGTTCTGCGAGCCTGGGGTCGCAACTGCGATGCTTCACCTGTGGAAAAACCAGCGTAGGTGCGGTTTCTACTTAAATCCAAGAGTTCCACTTCTGCGAACCATGGCTTGCACCTGCGATCCCGCTTCTGCGGAGGAGGAGACCGTACCTGTGGTCTTGCTCAAAGCCCCATCCTCCAATTCTGCTTCTACAGAAGAAATGG
>NW_027438534.1:0-72073 GCF_000715075.1 Nicotiana tabacum
TAGCCACACTTTATATCTTCAACTCACTTCTTCCACTTTCAAGCAACTTTATAGATTATCAACAACAAGGCATTTCCAATCAAGACATCAGGTACACATATGAATAATTAAGAGTCTTAAGCATCTCGAGTTTTTCTCACACAAGTTGGCATCATAACTTTCATTTGAAACACAACTCAAAGCCATAACATTTTAATGCACATATCATTCTTGAATACATTCCCGAAGGATAACATAATGTGATAGGAACATTCAGAACACGTTTTGAATACATAATTCTCGACACTTTGCTTATTCGGGACAATCAAATTTATTGGGAACATCTCGGAACATAGAATAATAAACTTTAGACAACCATAGTTGAAACTTACGGGAACCTCATGGAATTCAATTTTAAGAGAGTAGTTTAGCCAATATACCTCACTTTGAGCTTTCCTTAAATTACTACAGCATTTCGGAAATTCTAGCAATCACATTCTATTTTGAGACATAACAATATTGAGCACAAATTAGGAAGATATTCATGTTTCAGCTCATTTGAGCATTTTATCAAACACTAGGTATGAAAATTTGGCTACAAGGTTCTTGTACAAGATTTCCTTCACTCCTCAACCCAATCTTTACTTATTTTAGCTCAACAATCTTCCCACAAACCTTATTGGTACAAGCATGTATAATTAATACTCTTACACCCAAGAATCATACTCTCAATCACCCATCTTTTACCCAAACTCAAAATTGAATAATAGCGATTTGAATTTTACCTCTTGAGTGAAGATCATGTGAGATTTCCTTGTTAGATTTCAAGGCTTGAACAAGATTTTGATGAACAAAACACTTCATCTACTTCCTCTCTCTAGAACACTCTCACTTCTCTCTAAAATATCAGGTTTTAGATCAAGAAATGACTTAACCCCTCGCTCTACCTAGCCTTGTGGTTATTTAATGGGCTCTTACGTGCGCAACCACGCACCTGGGCAAGTGGCCGCACATCTGTCCACGCACCCAAGGTAGAAACTCTCAAATATGCGCGGTCGCACATCTAGGTGCGTTTATGACATAGGTCTAGTAAAATGGCCATCACTTTCTGTAGAAATATCCAAATTATGAACGGTGTGATGCGTTGGAAAGTAGATTCAAAGGGCTTTATTTTGATAGGTTGATCACCACCTAAGTCATTATATTGAGGGAGTTCTTTTCATTTGAAGTTGGGTCTTATGACAATTGAAACACCCTTTCCACTTAATGTATCCAACTTATTCGACACAAGTTCTTGCCATTCACAAAACTCCTTACTGTAGCAACTCGGCCGGTATTTATGAGAGTAATATCCCCAATACCCTATTTTCTACTTTCCCCGTATCTATTTCTTCTTATGTGGATTGCCGGGAGATTTTGTTTTTTGTTTCAGAGTGTTTTGGGACATGTAGTCCCTAAAACAGAAACTTATGTCTTAGGATTTTGAAAGTAGTTAGAACTGTGTGAAGATGACTCCGAAATAAAGTTACATCGGTTCCTTAGCTCTGTTGGGTGATTCTGGACTTAGCAGCGTGTCCGGATTGTGATTTGGAGGTCGGGAGTAGAATTCGGCTTGAAATGGCGGAAGTTAAATTTTTGGAAAGTTTGACCGGGGGATTAACTTTTTGATATCGGGGTCGGATTGGAATTTCGAAGGTTGGAGTAGGTTTGTGGTTTCATTTATGTCTTGTATGCTAAATTTGAGGTCAATCGGACGTGATTTGATAGGTTTTGACATCGTTTGTAGAATTTTGAAAATTCAAAGTTCATTAGGCTTGAATCCGTGTGTAATTCATGTTTTTGGTGTTGTTTGAAGTGATTGGAGGATTTAACTAAGTTCGTAGCAGGTTATAAGACTTGTTGGTATGTTTGGTTGAGGTCCCGGGGGCCTCGGGTCGATTTTAGGTGGTTAACGGATCAAAGTTTGATGTTGAAGGATAGTTGAAGTGTTGTTCCTGCTGGTGTAATCACACCTGCGAGTGGGGAACTGCAGGTGCGGACACACAGAAGCGAAAAGGAGGCCGTAGATGCATGCAAGACTGAGAAGGGCAGGGAGCGTAGGTGCGAGAAAAGAAAGCGCATCTGCGAGTCCGCAAATGCGAGGATGGACCGTAGATGCGAAAATGGAAATTTGGGCATTTCCACAGAAGCGGACGAAGGGCCGCATGGGTGACTCCGCAGGTGCGAAACATGGAGCGCAGAGGCGAGCCTAGTGTTTTTAGTGGGTTCCGTTGGTGCGGATATTTTTGCACAGGAGCGGTTTCGCAGGTGCGAAAATAAGGCCGCAAGTGCAAAAAGCTTGGGTAGAACATATAAAAAGCAAGGGTTCGCGAATTGGCTTCATTTCAACATTTTGGACTCGGACTTAGGTGATTTTGGAGGGGATTATTGAGGTAAGCTTCTTGTACTCGTTTTTTATCACAAATCTTGTTTCCCCATTGTTTTCCCCCCTAGATTGGGTGGTGTTGAGGTGAAATTTGGGGCTTTAGGGCTAGAGAATTGGAGAGTGATTTTTTGGGGATTTGGATGACCAAATGGTGTCGGATTTTGATAAATTTGGTACGGTTAGACTCATGAGTGAATGAGCTTTCGATTTTTGGGACTTTTGTCGGATTTTGAGACGTAGGCCCGGGGGCCGGGTTTGAGCCGATTTTGGATTTTTGGCTTTGATTTAGTACTTTTCTTGTGGAATTGATCCCTTTAGCCTATATTGATTGCATTGTACTACTTGTGGCTAGATTCAGGATGTTTGGAGACTGATTTGAGAGGGAAAGGAATTTCATGAGTAGAGATTTGCTCGGTTTGAGGTAAGTAACGCTTTCAAACTTGGTTCTGAGGGTTTGAAATCCCGAATTATGTGTTATGTGATTGGTATTGAGGTGACACACATGCCAAGTGACGGGTGTGCGGGAGTGTACCGTGAGAATTGAGGCCTAATTGATTTCATGGCACTATATAGTGACTCTATCTTGTTGATATCCGTGTTTTCATCATGCGATAAAGTAATTGAGCTGTCAATCATGATAGATATCATGTTTAGGCTTTATACTGGTACTGTTGGGACCCCTAGTGGTTGTTTCTTGCTGTCATCTCACTGATTTCATTGATATTATGTACTCAGTCATGTTCATGCATTTCATATCATATCTGAGTCTCAGTTGTTATTTATTAATACATCATATAATTGTTTTGGGCTAGTTTTCATGATATTGTGAGCCCGTGAGTGAGACTGGAGAGATTGATGACTGAGTGAGGCCGAGAGCCTGATTATGAGTGATAGATATGGGATCGGGCTACACGCCGCAATGGTTATACTGATTTTATGATAGTGCTTGGGCTGTGGGAGCCCCTCCGAAGTCTGTACACACCCCCAGTGAGCGCGATTGATATTATTAAGGGATGGATCTTCCCTGGACATGGATCTTGTCCGAAGTACTTGATACCTGGAGATAGATCTTCTCCACAAGGCTGAATTGGCCTTCCTCGGTACTGGGTGACTTGTAGTCAGTGATGTATAAGTTCCAGGATGGATTTTCCCTGGGCCGTATGGGCCATATACAGTACCGAGTGGTTGAGCATTATAGAGTGTGAGCACATGAGGCTGACAGCATGGTGCATCACATCCAGCATGTACATTGGCATGTAGAGATAGCAGAGTTATATTCTTTACACTGTTCAGATCTGCTTCACTTTACTGTTTTGAGTTGCCTATTTAATTTGAAACCATGCCTATGTTTATGTACAGATATTTCTATTTTATCTGTACCGGTTGAGTTCGTCACTACCTTTCAATCCAAAGTTTGGAATTGTTACTTACTGAGTTGGATGTTCTCACGTTACTCCCTGCACCTCGTGTGCAGATCCAGGCGTTTCTGGTCATGGCGGCGATTGCTGATTGAGGCTTCAGAGATCGGAGACTACCAAGGTAGCTACACTGCGTTCGCAGGCCTTGACTCTCCTTCTTCATCACTAGTTGTATTTTCAGTTTATTTCTCTAGATACTATATTGGACTGTATTCTGATTTAGACACTCATGTACTCGGTGACACACCGGTTTTGGGTTGGATTATATCGTATTTTTGGATTTATCCGGTTTTCAAAAAGGTTTCTTTAATGTTAATTGCTTCCGTCTTTATTTTCAAAGTAATTCTTACTATGATGAGTTGTTAAGTAGAGGCTGGCCTAGTTCCATGATAGGCTCCATCACGATAGTTGATTTTGGGTCGTGACGCTTAGTATGTTCCAACACACCTTAAACATACATTATCAGTTTAAAATTATGTGGCTATATCCCATGGGTCTCCTTTAATACTCAAATACGTTATTCCCAAATAACGTTGGCGCACTTTAAAATCTTAAATCATTAGGAAATCATTACGGGGCCTTACATTCTCCCCCACTTAGGATCATTCGTCCTCGAATAAGGAGCAGAGTCTGTCCCCAAACACTTAACATAACTCGTTTCTTCTTCAACACATCTTAAGCTCCCAAATTTGACTATCTCCCAATTTTTTAGAAATTTCGGCAGAGTCTCCTCCCCAATTGGGCCTAACCACCTGCCAAGGGACCACCAAAACAACTCGTAACAACACATCCATAACTCAACAAAGTATCACGATATATATCAACAACACTGATCTTAACATTAAATGAATTACATTAACATAAGTGGTATCTAGACATGAGTTGCACATATTTAAATCATAACACATAACAAGTACCCTTTTGAATCATAACCATTTGGTTATCACGACCCAAACCAATGGGCCGGAACGGGCACCCGGTACCTTACTCAACCGAGTAGCAACATAATGTATCTCTCGTATCATAGGTACATGATCCGGAGAGACTGTCATGAGATAAGTATAATAAAACATGAGGAAATACTCGACAATTGACGACCCAACATGTAATACAAACTTATACATATGGCATAAGGGCCTATAAGACCAAAATGATCACTCGTACACTGAACATAGACCGACAAGGCCATACAATCTTTCATGTACATGACATATGTCTACAAGCCTCTAAGAGTAGATAAATACCATAAAAGTTAGGACAGGGTCCCGCCATACTAATCAATACATGTCCAAATCATACTGACCAAATAAGCAACTCCGGAGCAAATGGAGCGCAACAACACCTTCCGCTACGCTTATAGCCTACTTGGAGGACTCTTAACCTGTCTATCAGGACCTGTGGGCATGAAACGTAGCATCCCCGGGAAAATGGGACGTCAGTACAAATAATGTACCGAGTATGTATGGAATGAAAATTAGTAAATAAAAGACATGAGAGAAATATGGAGAAAAAGACTCAACCTGTAAGTCTGAATAGCTCTGTAAATCATTTCATATTTATAATGTCATGCATATGCGTGTAAATGTCATACCATGCATAGGTATATGTGTAAATAACATCATCAAGCCTTTGAGGGCATCCCATCATATCATCTCAGCCATTGTGGACAAAATCATCAACATATACCAGCCGATCAGGTGGTGGTGCGTACATAACGTCGTAACCTTTTCCCATATCCCATATACATATAATATACGCGTATATAATGCCATCTGGTCGTCGTTCAATGTATATGTATAAATGAATAAAATGCATAAGAAATGCATTAATAAGATTTCTCAAAATGTCATAAGACCAATATGGCTTTCGGTTAAACTTTATCAAATACGTATTTTTCTGAGATCCGTGAACAGAAGATATAATAATAATTCACATGGGAAATAAGAAACGCAGGCACCCCTAGCACTTCTATGAATAGACTCATTTATGAATGTTGTGCATTTGCTCGTTTTGTTTGTATCATATGGATCATACCAAAAGGAAAGAAGGGATAGCCTTATCAGACCTGAGCTGATTCTCTTAACAATCCCTCTAACACACGTCTTTTGCGAAAAACACGTAACGGCGGATCGGAGTAGGGAAACATTCGTATGATATTCTTGAGAAAGATTGTACCGGGCTCCCTTGGAATTTGCAATTCATGTTGCTATAGCATTGTGAAGTTTTAAACGAATTATTTGAGTCTCATTCGTTATTTAGAAAGCTTAGCAAAACATAACAACCCACTTAATGATTTAGGAATATCTCTTATAACTTGTGGGTTGTGGGCCCCACTTGATAAGGATGACTTTTGCCCACCACCTAATATCCAAACCAAAGAGTCGCTTATCACCTAATTGACTTGCTTCCACGTTGGGGGCCCTTTAGGCTTATCCACAATTTTTCCAATTGATTTGTTAACTCATTAATCTCCCATTAATTAACAATTAATAAATTACCCATATAATTAATAATTATCTCAAATTACTTAAAATACTAATCACTTTTAGCACACTTTATACACCTTACTATCATCGTCATGTCGTACCTTGTATGGCACTAGTCGTACCTTGGACCGTACTTTATCTCAAAATGTGAAACTTCGACGAAACTCATTTTCTTCCACTCGTTTACCCTCTGACCTTCATGGATTTACTTATCACTTGTTATAAATAGCATAATACTTATAACCTTAAAATAATCTTGTCCTTGAACTGATGTCAATTATCTTACGACAAATCCAACGTACAATACTACGAGGTGTAACGTCGACGTAATACTGTGAGGTGTAACGTCATTCCCCGCTTTGGAACATTCATCCTCGAATGTTGACCGATCCACTTATCGGTCTCATAACCGAATAGCTCTTATTAATGGTTTTAATACTGTCCTTGCCATTTAGGCAATTGTTCTATGAAAAAATACAAAGGCCAGGGCATTCCCCCTTTCAAGCCTCTTTCTCACACCATGACTTGTGGTCAGAATTCTTCCAATCTCGTAACTATTGCTACCTTCTATCATGCAGTTTGTACGACTTTGTCCTTGTATGTGGGCTTATGCGACTCTTCTCTCCTTTTTCCTCCAGCCTTTAGCTAATCTCTAGGCCTGTCACGACCCAATTTCTCCCTCAAAGAACCGTCGTGATGACACCTAGTATCTACGACTAGGTAAGCCTAACACTGTTGCGGAAATGAAACTAAAGCATGAACATTAACTACTAACAGTAACAAATATCAAATAAGCATCTGAATACCACTAGGCATATACAATTATCACCTCTGAAAACGTATAAAACAATTCCCAAAACCTGAAATACCGTAAGTCACAAGCTACTAAGAAGTCTTAACCGTTCTATACATCATTTCTACAGAAAGAAGGCAAAATGAACATAGGGGGATAGAGGGGGACTCCGAGGATCTACGGGTGCCAGAAAATGTACCTTGAAGTCTCCAATAAGCAGCAACGACTGCAACTAGTGATGAGGCAGGTAAGATGAACCTGGATCTGCACGCAAAAAATATGTGCAGGAAAGGGCATGAGTACACCACAACGGTACCCAGTAAGTGTCAAGCCTAACTACGGTCGAGTAGTGCTGAGATCATATCAGGGCACTACTGGTATAAATATAATGAAATAGGATAGAATGAAATATCACAGTAAAAATAAATACGGAAATCTAACAGGAATAGAATCAATGAAAGACAATATCTCAGAATGCAGTGATAACAATAGGGGATCTCCCGAGATACCATCTCGTAGTCCGAAATGTAAATGTGCAGGGGGATCTCCCGGAATACCATTTTGTAGTCCCAAAATAAATATGCAAAATAGGGGGATCTCCCAGAATACCGTTCCGTAGTCCCAATGTAAATATGCAGTACGGGGGGATCTCCCGGAATACCTTTCCGTAGTCCCAAAGTAAATATGCAGCGCAACCAACCGAAATAACAATTACAGCAAGAAATCCTACAGTTTAGACTAAGTTCAAGTCAAGGAAAGCAGGAAAATTTCACTAAACATGCTGCACAGAGTTCAAATAGGTAGTTAAACAAGTAGGCCTGCTATTTTAGTCTAAGCGGGATAGTTACATATGCTAGTGTGTTTCAAAAAAGGAGAAAACAAGTTATGACTTAGTGAAAAATGAAGTTTTACAACAAATAGCCTGTGTACGTACTCGTCACCTCACGTACACGGCGCTGAGATATCAAACGTTACCAAAATCCTAAGAGGAGTTCCCACACACAAGGTTAGGCAAGTCACTTACCTCGAACCAAGCTCAAATCAATCCGAAATTACGCTCTTGCCACGAGTATCTAACTCCGAGTGGCCCAAATCTAGCCAAATCAATTGCTTAAAGAAAATATAGCTACAAGAAACTAATATAGCTAATGGCATCGAAGCTAAAGCAAGAAATTAGAAAAACGCCCAAAAAGCCTCCCCGGGCCCACGTCTTGAAATCGGGTAAAAGTTACCAAATAAGAACACCCATTCACCCATGAGTTCAGCTGTACAAAAATCATCCAAAACCGACGCCTAATTCCCACTCAAAACTCAGATTTTTGGTTGGGGAACTTTTCCCCCATTTCCCCAATTTCCTCACTCAAATTCTTTAATTTAATGAAGAAAACAACTATGGATTGATGACATATAATCAAAATAGGATTAGGAATCGTTACCCACTAATTTCCTCTGAAAAACTCTTGAAACATCGCCCAAGAATGCCATTGAATCAAGCCAGAACTCACACTTAGAAAATTATGCACACAACTTCTTTTTTCTCAAAGTATGAAACACATTCCTCAGGTGCTGCTAATGATCCTCCCGAGTCTGGGAGTACACCAGAATGTCGTCAATAAACACAATGACGAATTAGTCAAAATAGGGTTGGAACACACTGCGCATCAAGTGCATAAATGCTGCTGGGACATTGGTCAGCCCAAAAGACATCACAAGGAACTCGTAGTGACCATACCGTGTCCTAAAGGCAGTCTTCGATATATCTGGCTCCCGAATCTTTAACTGATGATAGCCTAAACGTAAGTCAATCTTGGAGAACACTCTGGAACCCTGTAACTGATCAAATAAGTCATCAATACGAGGCCATGGATACCTGTTCTTCACTGTGACTTTGTTCAACTGGCGGTAATCAATACACATCCGCATAGAACCATCCATTTTCTTCACAAACAAAACAGGAGCACCCCTAAGGTGACACACTGGGCCGAATGAAGCCCGTATCAAGCAACTCCTGTAACTGCTCCTTCAACTCAGGAGGAGCCATACGGTATAGAGGAATAGAGATGGGCTGAGTGCCTGGCAACAAATCAATGCCGAAATCAATTTCTCTGTTGGGCGGCATGCCCGGAAGATCAGCTGGAAACACATCTGGGAAATCCCTCACTACTGTAACTAACTCAACTGTAGGGGTATCAATACCGACATCTCTCACATAAGCTAAATACGTATCGCACCCCTTATCAACCATTTGTTGAGCCTTAATAAATGAAATAACTCTTCGGGGAGCATACCTTAAGGTACCTCTCCACTCTAATCATGGTAAGCCTAGCATAGCCAATGTCACGGTCTTAGAGTGACAATCAAGAATAGCATAATGGGGCGACAACCAGTCTATGCCCAAGATAACATCAAAATCTACCATGCTGTGTAATAATAAGTCCGCTCTGGTCTCAAAACCACTAAGAGCAATCAAACACGACCGATACACGTGGTCCACAACAAGAGAATCTCCTGCAAGAGTAGACACATAAACATGGGAACTCAAAGAATCCCGAGATAAGCCCAAATATGAGGCAAAATAAGAGGACACATATGAATACGTAGAGCCTGGTTCAAATAATACCAACGCATCTCTATGACAAACTAGAACAATACCTGTAATGACAGAGTTTGAAGCAACTGCCTGTATACTAGCCGGAAGAGCATAATACCTAGCCTGGCCTCCCCCTCTAGGGCGACCTCGACCTCTCCGACCTCCACCTCGAGTTGGCAGAGTAGGTGGGGCGGTAGCTAGTGCTGGAATCATGGCCTGAGGACCCGGTGGAGCACGTGGTGGTTGAGAAGTCTATGGAGGTGCAACCCTCCTAAGTCTGGGGCAATCCCTCACCATATGGTGGGTTTCTCCACACTCAAAACAACCCCTCGGAGGGCATGGCTGCTATGAATCACTCGGGCCAGCTCTGTTGGACTGACCGCTAAAAGCACCCCGAGAAGGAGGCACACTAGATACTGGCAGTGCATAATAAGGCTCCTAGGGCTTAGAAGGGGTTGGAACACCACTAGCAGCTGGAAGAGTTGAATGAATAAGAACCAGTCTCTCGAGACCTCTTGGCCTCTCTCTCCTCTCGGTCCCGGGAAAGCATGCCCTCCAATCTCCTAGCAATACTCACAACCTGCTGGTAAGGAATATCCATCTCCAGCTCCCTGACTATACTAATCATGATATTGGGGTGGAGTCCCTCAATAAATCGTCAAACCCGCTCTCGAACTGTGGCAACCAAGGCCGGTGCATGTCGGGCCAAATCACTGAAGCAGACTGCATACTCTGACACCGTCATAGCACCCTAGCGCAACTGCTCAAACTCCGTGCGCCATGAGTTCCTGAGGCTCCGAGGGACATACTCTCTCAAAAATATGTTCGAGAACTAAGTCTATGTAAGTGAAGCTGCCTCATCCGGACTACTCAACTCATAAGCATGCCACCACCGATAGGCTGCTCCTCTAAGCTGTAAAGTGGTAAAAGAAAGCCCACTCGTCTCCGCTACACCCATAATATGGAGAATACGATGACACTCCTCCAGAAAACCTTGAGCATAATCTGTAGCCAATCCGCTGAAGGTTGGTGGGTTGTACTTCTGGTACCTCTCAAGTTTGAGTTGCTCCACCTCAGAAGCGGTTGTCCTAGTCTCATGCTCAACCGAGGCTACCGGCGGTATAGGAATGAACTCTGGGCCTGATCAACATGACCCTATGCTCAGGAGTGTGGCCTGCGAGAGTCTGTGCCCCTTCCCCAGCCTGTGATGTGGAGGGAGCTAACGGAATATATCCAACGTGAGCTAAGGTGCTAAACATGCTCATGAACTGGGCTAAAGTCTCCTGGAGGGCTGGTGCAGCAATAGGAACCTCCGGTGCCTATCCTTCAATTGGAACTGCTGGGGGATCCTCTATCGTGACTCGCGCGGGTGCTATGACTGCAACGCGTGGCCATACTCTACCCCGGCCCCGGCCTCTAGCGGTTCTAGCAGGGGGCGCGGGTGCCTGGTAGTCAGATCCTCCGGAACGGATCCTCACCATCTGTGAAAAAGAATAGAATAGAGAATTTTTCGATTTTGATGCCAATAACTCGCATGATAAGGAATCAAAAGAAGTATGTTTATTCCTAACAGTTCAATAGCCTCTCGAAGATAAGTACAGACGTCTCCTTACCGATCCGCGAGACTCTAATAAACCGGCTTGTTAGTCACGACACCTAGTCTCTACGACTAGGTAAGCCTAACACTTTTGTGGAAATGAAACTAAAGCATGAACATTAACTACTAACAGTAACAAATATCAAACAAGCATCTGAATACCACTAGGCATATACAATTATCACCTCTGAAAACGTATAAAACAATTCCCAAAACCCGAAATACCATAAGTTACAAGCTACTAAGAAGTCTTAACCATTCTATACATCATTTCTACAGAAAGAAGGAAAAATGAACATAGGGGGATAGAGGGGGACTCCGAGGATCTACGGGTGCCAGAAAATGTACCTTGAAGTCTCCAATAAGCAGCAACGACTGCAACTAGTGATGAGGCTGGTAAGATGAACCTGGATCTGCACGCGAAAAATATGTGCAGGAAAGGGCATGAGTACACCACAATGGTACCCAGTAAGTGCCAAGCCTAACCACGGTCGAGTAGTGCTGATATCATGTCAGGGCACTACTGGTATAAATATAATGAAATAGGACAGAATGAAATATTGCAGTAAAAATAAATACGGAAATCTAACAGGAATAGAATCAATGAAAGACAATATCTCAGAACGCAGTGATAACAATAGGGGATCTCCCGAGATACCGTCTCGTAGTCCCAAACGTAAATATGCAGGAGGGTCTCCCGGAATACCGTTCTGTAGTCCCAAAATAAATATGCAAAATAGGGGGATCTCCCGGAATGCTGTTCCGTAGTCCCAATGTAAATATGCAGTACAGGGAGATCTCCTGGAATACCGTTCTGTAGTCCCAAAGTAAATATGTAGGGCAACCAACCAAAATAACAATTACAGCAAGAAATCCTACAGTTTAGACTAAGTTCAAGTCAAGGAAAGCAGGAAAATTTTACTAAACATGTTGTATAGAGTTCAAATAGGCAGTTAAACAAGTAGGCCTGCTATTCTAGTCTAAGGGGAATATTTACATATGCTAGTGTGTTTCATATAAGGAAAAAACAAGTTATGAATGGAATTTTACAACAAATAGCCCGTGTACATACTCGTCACCTCATGTACACCGCGCTCACATATCAAACGTTACCAAATTCCTATGGGGAGTTCCCCCACACAAGGTTAGGCAAGCTACTTACCTCGAACCAAGCTAAAATCAATCTGAAATCATGCTCTTGCCACGAGTATCCAACTCTGAGTGGCCCAAATCTAGCCAAAACAATTACATAACGTAAATATAGCTACAAGAAACTAATATAGCTAATGACATCGAAGCTAAAGCAAGAAATTAGAAAAACGCCCAAAAAGCCTCCCCGGGCCCACGTCTCGGAATCGGTTAAAAGTTACCAAATAAGAACACCCATTCACCCACGAGTTCATCCGTACAAAAATCATCGAAAACCGACGCTTAATTCCCACTCAAAACTCAGATATTTGGTTGGGGAACTTTTCCCCCAATTCCCCAATTTCCTCACTCAAATTCTTTAATTTAATGAAGAAAACAACTATGGATTGATGACATATGATCAAAATAGGATTAGGAATCGTTACCCACTGATTTCCTCTGAAAAACACTCGAAACATTGCCTTCCTCCGAGCTCTCAATCAAATTTTGTGTTATGAAATTTCAACCCTCGAATCTGCCCTTTTCTTCCCACCGTTTATCGCACCTGCGGGCCAAGGATCTCATCTGCGATTCCGCACCTGCGGAATTCCCATCACAAGTACTGCTTTTCACTTAAGGTACCTCGTTCGCATCTGTGATCAAGAGGTCGCACCTGCGTGTGCGCACCTGAGGACCTTTTGTCCGCTTCTACGGTCCCAAACCGCTCCTGCGGTTCCTTCACTCGCACTTACGGGCATCGCAGATGCGGAACACCCCTCACACCTACGATCCCAGACCTCCTTCCCATTTCTGCTTCTTCGGTTCCATAGTCGCTTCTATGGCTCCATACTTGCGGCCCAATGTGCGCAGGTGCGGTGACACGAGATACATCAACATCATCAGTTTCACCTAAGTCCAAATCAACTCGTTAAGCACCCGAAACTCACCTGATGCCCCCTGAACCTCAACCAAACATACGAACCAATCCTAAAACACCATACGAACTTAGTCGAGTCTTCAAATCACATCGAAGAACATCACAACACAAAAAATGCACGGATTCAAGCCTTAGGAACTTTGAAATTTCCTAAATCTACAACCGATGTCGAAACATATCAAATATCGTCCGAATGACCTAAAATTTTACCCACAATTCAAACAATGACGCTACAAACCTACTCCCACTTCCGAAATTCCATTCTGGGTCTGATATCAAAATTTCCACTCCTGGCCAAAATCTCCAAAATTCCAACTTTTGCCAATTCAAGCCTAAATCTACTACGGACCTCCAAAACACTATCCAGACACTCCCCTAAGTCCAAAATCACCTAACGGAGCTAACGGAGTCATAAAAATTCAAATCCGAGGCTGTTACCCACAAGTCGATGTCCGGTCGACTTTTCTAACTTAAGCTTCCCAATAAGAGACTAAGTGTCTCAATTCACTTCAAAACCAATACGAGCCCTCCCAACAATGCAAAAATAGTAGAATAAGATACAGGGCAAACAATAAATAGGGGATCGAGGCTATAACTCTCAAAATGACTAGCCGGGTCGTTACAAGGCCTCACTTTGTAAACATATATGGAATTATGATAAGATGTCCCTCTAGGCGTCTATGGCTTTACTGCATCTAAGTAGGTCATACTATACCATAACTCTTACTTCTGTTTACTGTTACTGAGGTCTGCTACCAAACTCTTGGTTACTCTCGTTGCTTATCCCATATGTGTAAATCTAAGTCCTTTAATACTTCCTCATTACTGTTCATCTTAAGAATGACTTTCATCCAACCATTGTTGATTCACCTCATACTTTGTAAATTTTATCCAACCATTGTTGATTCACCTCAATATTGATCTACAATCTACCACTGATAACTTGTAAGCTCTTTCGTAATCACTAAGGCTCATGTTGCATCAAGGAACATTTAAAGTTATTTTCCTAATCCACCTAGGGGCGTGCCATACTTCCATAACCGTATTTCATAGCATCCCAATCTTATTCACCTTACGTGGGTTTTTTAAACCCGTACAATTCATGAAATCCCTTTTTTTCCATTCAAATCATTACTCAATCGAAGGCCCAAACATCATCCTTTATCTTTCACAATTACACCCTTATTCTACTACCAGGGCAGCATTCCATCTCTTCTAAATGTTTAGTCTTAGACTCCTTTGAGTTCATTCAGGCTAGACTGAACTTTCTATAACTTAGAGAAACCATCAGACTCACGATTTCTATAATTTTCTAGGTCCAATAATCAGGCTCCTGATTTACTTAGTTGATGTAACTCATTAGTTTCCTCTTCCTTCTGAGCAGCCTTTATGTAGGCTTAAACTATCTTCCGATATGCGGCTCATAGTATTAGTTATTACTTTAGCCTTTCATGGGCGCTATGGAATATCCAAGATACAATCTTCTAACAATTCAATCCTTTGTCTATGACCTGGACTCGATTCTTTCTTTTAACTTATACCGGAGTCTTCTACGGCTGTATGATTGTCAACATATATGCTGCATGGATAATACTCCGACATCTTAAGTGCATTCATAACGTAACTAACTCTGGATCATTGATCAAATAATTGTGTTCGTTCCTTCTCATCTTTCTTTAAACGTAAGCTATTACTTTTCCTGGTCTTTCTTCCCCCTTATTGAGTGCATAATTAGCTTATCTTAGTTCCCACGCATGCCGGAATTTTCATGCAACTCATATGATCTTGAATATTACTTTTGATTTTATTTCCCATTCATTAGCCACGGTAGGTGCCACTTTCTTATGGAGTGCATACAATATTGTAGTGAGACTGTTTTTACATGACCATTTCTCCTTCAAGTTACTATATTTAGGTTGAGGCTTTCTTCCTTATTTCCTCAGCTAGTCTTTCATTGTAGTACTTAGAGAGGACCCTTTGACTCTTGTAAAGCTGCGAGCTTATTAAATCGTATGCTCAACGGAATTTTTGATGTCCTTCCTCACCTATAATTATCCGTAGTTACTTACCTCCACACCCTTGTGCTTGTAGGGTTGCTCCTGAACTGATATTTTGACTGTCTTCCTAGCGGTACTCTCTTTTATTTTCGAAACAGTCATACGATACCTTTAATTACCCCAACTCCTATCTGAATTTTTTTTCCAACAATTGCGATCTCGTATCTGCGAGACTGAATTCCCTATTCTGGGGTTCAATACATTTATCTTGCACGATCTATTGATTTATTTGTATCCTCTTGTCTAGCCATAACTAGAGTCTTCCTGAATCAACTGCTAACTACTCGTTGGTCCATTTTAATATAATATTTCTGCGTAATCTTTCTTGGGTTATTTTCTTTGTTTTAACTTATGTCTTGCACTGGCTTCTTCTTTATCAATAACATCCCGGGCCGGAACCCTTACTTCCTCTTCTTTACGTCGTGCTTGCATTATGTTCTGGAATCGTAGCATATCTGTAGGATTTGAATAAGTGCAATCTCATCACCTTTTCATTTTTATCGCATTCTTCCTTTACTATTCCATAGTTACTAGAACCACTTAATTATGACTTAATGCCACATCACTCCATATTCCCCCCTTTAGGGGAGTACTAAGATTTAGTGCTACGATAATCTACGTATATATGTTTTACCTCTTCATCTTTGGCGTCTGTTCACATCATCGATGGCCCTTACTTGCCTTGCAAAATACCAAGGTTAACAAAATTCCTTACTCATGAGGGTGACACTTAGTGTAACTGGCACACATAGTCCCTTAAGCTTACCTTTGCTCACATTGCTTGCTTTAGGGAAGCGTCTACCTCAATGACCTTTAAAGGTTATTCTTATGTCGTCCATTCTATTATCGCCGGAACGCAATATCCTAAATTCTCATGATGCCAACTATTATCAAATCACTCAGTCTCTAATTCATGTTTAGTTTACCTTGTTCACCAGCCCATACTGATTTGTTTACCTCGAGAGGTTGTAGAACCCTTAGGAAAAATTTCACTTTCTTATATTCTGATCGTGAGACATATTGATTCCGGGAATTAAATCTCCATTATTCTATTCTCTCACAGATAGTGAGGACACGTGCTACCAGATCGGGTGTACTACCACCAGTACCACCAGTTTGGGCCACGATAGGCGAGGGCCATGGTAGAGGCCGAGGTGCAGCAAGCACAGCAGCCAGAGCAGCACTTGTAGATCAACCAGTTGCTCTAGCTCAAGAGGGGGATTACGGGTATAGATGAGCCGGTGGGACCCGCTCAGGCACAATCTATGCCTATTGTGATTCCAGGCATTCAAGAGGTGTTGGCTTAGATATTGAAGGTTTGCACTGGCCTTGCTTAGGTGGTTTCGCCTAAGACCACACCTGCCACTTCTCAGGCTGGGGGAGGTATTCATAGCCTCGTCATCCGTACACCAGAGCAGGTAGTGCAGGGACTCCACATACCAGGGGTACTACCAGTCTAGCCAGTTGTAGCTGCTTAGGCCCATGTGAGTTTTAATATGAATAACGAGGAGCAGAATAGATTAGATCGATTTGGGAGACTCCATCCTACATCATTCAGTGGAATTGAGTTAGAGGATGCTCGAGATTTCTTGGACAGGTGCCAGCAGATTATTTGTACACCGGGTATTTTGGAGACCAGTAGGGTCTCATTTACTACCGTTTAGCTGATCGGGGCAACCTTCAGATGGTGGGAGGCTTATTGTAACGACCCGGCCTGTTGTTTCAAAAGTTATAGCCCCATTTCCCCATTTACTGCTCATTTTGTACTTTATAACTGTAATGTGACTTGTCGGGGTAGTTGGTTTGGGTCCGGTGAGGCTTATAGAATGAATTGGAACACTTAGTTCCAAAGTTTAAAACGTAAGTTGAAAAGGCTAGCTGGATGTTGACCTATGTGTAAACGACCCCGGAATAGAATTTTGATGATTCCAACAGCTCCGTATGGTGATTTTGGACTTAGGAGAGTGTTCTGAATTTTATTTGGAAGTCCGTAGTTAAATTAGGCTTGAATTGCTAAAATAGGAATTTAAGTTTGGATGTTTGACCGGGGAGTTGACTTTTTGATATCGAGGTAAGAATCCAGTTCCGAAAATTTTCATAGCTCCGTTATGTCATTTATGAATTATGTGGAAAATTTGAGGTCAATCAGACTTGATTTGATAGGTTTCGGCATTGAATGTAGAAGTTGGAAATTCTTAAGTTTCATTAAGCTTGAATTGGGGTGTGATTTGTGGTTTTAGCGTTATTTGAATTGATTTGAGGTTTTGATTAAGTCCATATGATGTTTTAGGACTTGTTGGTATATTTAGTTAAGGTCCCGAGGGCCTCGGGCGAGTTCCGAATGGCTAACAAATTGAATTTCGGACTTGGAATGGTGCTGGAAATTTTCTGATGCCTGTTCTGGTTTCCTTCTTCGCGTTCGCGAGGGGAGTCTCGCGTTCGCGAAGAGGAAATTTGGACTGGCACATTTTGTGCTTCGCGTTCACGACTGAGGGCACGCGTTCGCGAAGGGTCGAGGTGCAAAGCTTCGCGTTCGCGATCGAAGCCCCGTGTTCGCGAAGGGGAAATGGCCGGAGAGGATTTTTGCCTTCGCGTTCGCGAAGGGCATCTCACGTTTGCGAAGGCCAATCAAGGCAAGGCATTGCATTCATGGGGTTGCCTTCGCGTTCGCGAAGGGCAATGTTTGGCACCAAAATTTTGTGCTTCGTGAACGCGAGGCACTGACTGTGTTCGCGAAGAAGAAATGTCTGGGCAGAGAGTTTAAGTTCAGAAAATGGGACTTTGTCCCATTTTTCATTTTTGACGAATCGGAGCTCGGGGAGAGGCGATTTTCGGGAGATTTTCAAGGAAAATATTGGGGTATGTGTTCTTAACTCAATTTTGGTTAGATTACCCGAATCCATCGTTGTTCTTAACATTTAATTGGTGATTTAAGTGGAAAATATTTGAAAACCCTCTTGGATAGAGTTGAGGATTTGAGGGTCGAATTGTTATAGGAATTTAGTTATTTTTGAATGGTTAGACTCGTGGTTGAATGGGCATTCTTATTTTCTAACTTTCGCGGGATTACGAGACGTGGGCCCCATGGGCGATTTTTCAATTAATTTCGGATTTTTATTGAAAATGTAGTATTTTCTTATGAAATTGATTCTATAATTTTTGCTGACTGTAACGAATTAATTATGACTAGATTCGAGCCGGTCAGAGTCGGAAAATCGAGGAAAAGGCATACTACGTGACTAATTGAGCACGGTTTGAGGTAAGTGACTTGTCTAACCTTGTGTGGGGGAAATTTCCCTATGATTGGTATTGATGTGATAATTGTAATATGTTGAAAGTCGTGTACACGAAGTGATGAGTGTGTACACGGGCTAAATGTGGAAGATTATGTTTTTAAATTGTGTAGATCACTGTTGTATATTAATTAAATTATTTTATCTTGTTATATTCTTCATGATTGATCTGATTTGAATACTTTAAATTTTCTTGACCTTCTCCTGCTAATTGTCTTTACGTGTTTAGTTGAAACATGGTTTCTTTTATTCTGTGCATTATTTGAAGGTGGAATTTCTTTAATTTAAATATTATTAATGTGATATTTTAAATTTGGTACTGAAGCAACGTATTAAAATTTTTGAAATATTATTTTTGCTGAGTAATTTATTCCGGAATATTTTGTGAGATTTTGTACTCATTGTGATTGAGACGTGAGCTCCCTGTTGTGGAAAATATTGTTGATGTTGTTTATTTTGGCAAATTGAATTATTTGGGCACTTGAG
Organism: Nicotiana tabacum; assembly: GCF_000715075.1. Classification (NCBI taxonomy): domain Eukaryota; kingdom Viridiplantae; phylum Streptophyta; class Magnoliopsida; order Solanales; family Solanaceae; genus Nicotiana; species Nicotiana tabacum. Next base: position 19,190 of record NW_027438534.1, read on the forward strand.
GTGTAAATTGTAATATATTGTGATATTAATATGCATGTTGTGGTATAAGGTCTAGATGTTGAAACGCATGCGGTGAGATATGGGTGGCTTGATATACGTGGCTAGTAGGGGAACTACTAGAATTCATGCGGTGTGATAAGGGTGGCTAAAACGCGGGAAGCTATTTTGGGAAAAAATGTTTTCTTTAAAATACATTGTGAAGACTCCCACGGTGATATAAGGAAATGAGATATTCTGAATGAACCTTGTGTTATAAGATATATATATATATATATATATATATATATATATATATATATATATATATATATATATATATATATGTGTGTGTGTGTGTGTGTGTGTGTGTGTTGGTCTTAAAATATTGTGATATCCTTCGGGAACATGTTCAAAGTATGATATGTGTATTAATATGTTATGACTCCTAGCCGTGTTTCAAATGAAAGTCCATTATGCTTAACTTGGAAAGAATACTCCATGCGTCCAAAACTCTTATTGCTCATATTTATACTTAAGACCTTGATTTCGAATACTCATATTGTTGATAATCTTTAAAGATGCTGGAAAGTGATAGAAGTGAGATGAAATTGTGTATTACCCTTTTTGGGAAAAGTATTTCAAGAATAAATGGTGTGTTACTCCTCTATGATTTTAACTTGCGCTTCAATTGCCAATCATTTTAGTCTGTTTCTTGGAAACAAATCTATTGTATTTAAAGTCTTCATTTCTAATGAACTTAAAGTTGTGATTTCAAAAATATTATATATGTTGATATTAATGATGATGATACATGAGAGAAAAGAAATGGAAGTGTGGAACATGAAATACGGCCACCGTGCCATAAATAAAGAAACTTGTGAATGGCCAAAAGACCCAAGGAAATACTGTTGTTATGAGTGGTTGAAAATACTAATTAAGATTTATACGATGTGAAAGATGATGAGGTGAATACATTTGTATTTATGCTACCTTGTGTGCAAAAACCAAAACAAATATTTTTGGGAGTATCATTAGCAAATCGAGGAAGGGTGGTTCATATGGCCCATGCCCAAAACTACACGTGCCGTTGTAGGGGTGGATTGTGGTGGATTGTGATTATTCCCCTTATTTGGGATGAGATTGATATTAGTTGTGAATTGGAAAGTCAATCCACACAGCATATGTGGGAAGTCTACCTAGCCGATCGGGTGGAGATCAGACGCCATGCTACGCACATGGTGGTACTACTCTTGGTAATAACTTTTTTCGCATCACATGTCAAACCACATTGTCCGTGGGGAGATGGACTAGTCGATAGGGCGTGATAAGACTCCGTGATAAAAACATAGTGCTATATCGGTGCTAATGATCTCCCAACCATAAATATATATTATTTTCGTATTTTGAAAATTGTTATGTTTTAACTTGGCATTTTGATATCATTGATTGTTACTTGTTGCTTCCATGATGTTTCCCCTTCTTTCATTGGCATTCTATTTTGTAAGAGGACATTTAGCTTGACATACTAGTACTACTCTATATGTACTAACGTCCCTTTTGTCGGGGGCGCTGCATCTTCAATGGATGCAGGTAGTTCATCAATGGGCGCTCTTGATCCTCGTTAGTAGTTACTCTATACTCAGCAAGTTTTGGCGAGCCTTACTCTGTTCTAGGCTTTATGTCATTTGACATTGTATTTTGTGCTTTGAGGTATAGCCGGGGCCTTATTGCTGGAACTTCCATTCTACTCTTCTGTTTTACTTAGAGGCTCAGTAGACATAATATGGGTGGTGTTTGATGTTTGGAACTGAACTAGAAGTGTTGGTATTTTGGCAAGCATGTCTGACATTTTGGGATAAAATACGGTCAAAGCTATAATACTCCATATTTATGGACTAGGGCCATACAATGTACCACATGACCATGATAGTAAGGTATATAAAGTATGTTAAATTAGTATTTTGAGCGAATTAGGATGAGATTAGGCTGTCATTCTTAACATGAACAGAATAGGGAATCATTAAAAGACATAGATTTATACATACATGATAAGCAGGGAGAGAGTAACCTGGGGTTGGGTAGCAGACCTCAGTAATAATTAATCGAAATAAGTGTTATGGTATAATATAACCTACCTAGATTCAGAAATGCCATAACCGAGGGTTGGGTAGCAGACCTCAGTAATAATATAATCGAGGATATGAAACAAAATATGGCAATAACCGTAAGTTCAACAAAGTACCAAGAAAAGAACTTTAGTACACCTATAAATGCCCAGAGGGATAGTTTGTCATAGTTATGATATGTTCACAAAGTGGGGCTTAGAATGATTGGATAAAAGATGGAGGAAAAAGGAGAAGAAAGTCGCATAGGTGTGCATACAAGGACATAGTCGTACAGGCTGCTTGACAGAAGGTAGCAACAGTTACGATATTGGAAGAATTCTTAACATAGGTCGTGGTGTGAGAAAGAGACCTGATGGGGGAAATGCCTTAGCCTTTGGATTTATTCGCAGAACAGTTGCCTAGATTGAAAGGACAGTATAAAAATATTCGTAAGATTTATAGGTTATGAGACTGATAACCACATCAGTCAACATTTGAGGACGAATGTTCCAAGGGGGGAATGAAGTTACACCCCATGTTTTCCTGTGTAAAAGTACGTTGTAAGTCAGTTGATGTATGCTCAGAAAGTAGATCATCTTTGAATGTACATAAAGTAAGTTAATCATGTTATTTTAGAGGTTACGAATATTTAATATCATGAACTTCAAGTACCAAGATGATAAACAAATCGAAGAAAATAAGTTTTGTCTAAACGGCAAGTTGGGAATGTTATAACCCATACTTTTCTAGTGATTAATATCATAAGGAGGTGGTATTATGAGGTATTTTAGTCATATTATAGTCGTGTGTTAATTTCGAAGTCAAACGAGTTAGGAAACAAAAGTGGACAAAAGTTGTCTCAAGTTACATTCATAATTTTACTTAAAATTTAGGTCTAATGTTACATAGATTTTCTCTTAATGTAATTGGAATTACGGGGTGATTGTAAGGCCCCGTTACAATTTCCTAATGATTTATGATTTTAATATGCGCCAACGGTAATTGAGGATAGCATATTCGAGTATTAAAGGAGACCTATGGGATAGAACCACATCATTTTGAAATGAAAATATATGTTTAAGGTGTGTTGGATCATACTAAGGAGTTTTGTGAATGGCAAAACTTTGTGTGGAACAAGTTGGATACATTAAGTGGAAAGGATGTCTCAATTAACACAAGACCCGACTTCAAACGAATGCCACTCCAAAAATATAATAACTTAGGTGGTGCTATACCTACAAAATTAAATCCCTTTGAGTCTAGTTTCCAACGCATCAAACCGTTTGTCATTTGGATATTTCTACAGAACGTTATGGCCATTTTACCGGACCAATGCCATATGTGCGCCAAGATGCACGACCGTGCATATAAGGGGGTTTCTGCCTTATGTGCGTGACCAGATGTGCGGTCACATGACCAAGTGCGTGGCCGCGCATGTAGGAGCCCTATAAATACCCCAAGGCCTAGTAGAGACAGGGGCTAAGTCATTTATTTGAGCTAGGGCTTGCATATCAAGGGGAACCCGTCCTATATTTCCATCCCATGAACCAAGGTAATATTTTTGGAGTAATTTTGAGTTGATTACTACTCCTAAACACTTATATTAACTAGGATTAATCTTGAAGATCCATAGATTTCCATTCAAATCCCCAAATTGGTCAAGAACACTACAAGTTAGAATTTTCAAGAGTCTCACTACAAGAGGTATGTCTACCATCACTAACTATTCTATGGTGATTATTTATGTATGAAAGTTATGTTAGGACTTATGGGATGGTGATTTGAAGCCATAAGTGCCTTACCTGGGTTTTGTTGGTGTTGTAGAGATTGTAAAATGGTTTAATTAATGATATTGATGGTTTGGGTGTGAATTGTTGGGCATGCGTGTGCTAATGGAAGTTGTGGATGGCCTAGAAATGATGGTAAGGTGAATCATTGGTATGGAAGGTGGTTGTTAGGTGAAGAAATTCTATTGAAGGAGGTTGTTGAAAGATATTCACGTTAGATGTTTGATAAAAGGTCTAAATGACTTAAAGTATAGAAATCATAACAATATTGGTACAAATGTGTTGCATTGTTGTTGATTGAAGTTGTTTAGCGTGGTGGACCATCGTAGTACTATTAAGGGGTGAATTTCAAGTATGTTGGATAAACTACTCTCTTAGAATTGAATTACATGATATTTCCGCAAGTTTCAAGTATTGTTGGCTCAAGTTCCTAATAAATTCGACTATTCCGAATGAACATTGTGTCGAAAGATATTTATATATTTATCTGTTCAAAATGTGTTCCGGATGCTCTTATCATATTATGTTATACTTCAGGAACGTGTTCGAAGTATTATATGTGTATTAATATGTTATGACTCTTAGTCGTGCTTCAAATGAAAGTCCATTATGCTTAACTTGGAAAGAATACTCCATGCGTCCAAAACTCCTATTGCTCATATATATACTTAAGACCTTGATTTCGAATACTCATATTGTTGATAATCTATAAAGATGCTGGAAAGTGATAGAAGTGAGATGAAATGGTGTATTACCCTTTTTGGGAAAAGTATATCAAGAATAAATGGTGTGTTGCTCCTCTATGATTTTAACTTGCGCTTCGATTGCCAATCATTTTACTCTGTTTCTTGGAAAGAAATCTATTATGTTTAAAGTCTTCATTTCTAATGAACTTAAATTTGTGAATTCAAAAATATTATATATGTTGATATAAATGATGATGATATATGAGAGGAAAGAAATGGAAGTGTGGAACATGAAATATGGCCACCGTGCCATGAATAAAGAAACTTGTGAATGGCCAAAAGAGCCAAGGAAATATTGTTGTTATGAGTGGTTGAAAATAATAATTATACGATGTGAAAGATGATGAGGTGAATACATTCGTATTTATGTTAACTTATGTCCAAAAACAAAAACAAATATTTTTGGGAGTATCATTAGCAAACCGAGGAAGAGTGGTTCATATAGCCCACACCCGAAACTACTCGTGCCAGTGTAGGGGTGGATTGTGGTGGATCGTGATTATTCCCCTTATTTGAGATGAGATTGATATTAGTTGTGAATTGGAAAGTCAACCCACACAACATATGTGGGAAGTCGGCCTAGCCGATCGGGTGGAGATCGGACGCCATGTTGCGCATATGGTGGTACTACTCTTGGTAACACCTTTTTTTGCATCACATGTCAAACCATATTTTCCGTGGGGAGATGGACTAGTCGATCGGGCGTGATCAGACTCCATGATAAAAACACGGTGCTAATGATCTCCCAACCAAAAATATATATTATTTTCGTATTTTGAAAATTGTTATGTTTTAACTTGGCATTTGGAACACTTGACTCTTCTCTTGTCTATCACTTGTACTGATTTTTATATTGTTAAAGGGTAAGGTTGGATAGAAGGCATCTTTGAGGCTTGATTAACCGGGGTATCTCGGTTAAGCGTCGGTCACGGTCCTCGAGGTCGGGGCATGACAAGCTTGTTATCAGAGCCTAAGGTTTTAAAGTGTCTTAGGATGTCTCGGAGCCGTGTCTAGTAAAGTCCTTCTTATCGGTGTGTTGTCGACAAAATCTAAAATTAGGAGGGTACTTGGGCATTTAGGAATGTCACCTTTCTTTGATACTCCATATCGTGTGATAAAGCTCAAGATATAAAGTTAATTTCCTCGTTATGTCTCATTTTCCAGATGAGTAATCCACGAGTTCGAAGCAGCAAGGAGGGAATGACCTCGTCGGAGAATCTGGGGGAGATCGCACAAGGGTTCGTTGGGAGAATGTGTCACACCATGGAGGGATTGGAAGAACTTGTTGCTAAGGGAAGTACCCTTGTTCCTACCAATGTCACCACACCACCGGATCATGTGGTGAGAGCATTTAAGAAACGAAAGAGGGTTGTTGGTACTAATAATCCAGATTGTTTGATTTGCAAGAAACGTAACTTGGGAACATGTTGGATGAGTCTTGAAATATGTTATGGTTGAGGAAAGAGGGGGAAAAAAGAACAAATGCCCTAGATTGGTACACCCACCCCAGTCTGCCCGATATGCGGGAAGGAACATTTGGCGTCATGTTGTGAGTATGCGCAGCAGCATGTTAGGGGTGGCAGGTTTGGCAAATTCCAAAGGCCCACACCGCAAGTCAGTAAAGAGATTGTTACTTCTTCCATGGAGGCTCGGAGGGAGGATAAGGGGAAAGCTTATGGTGTATGCAAAAAGTGTGAATATTATGTTAGTGGGGCGAGTCAGTTTAGCAGACCTCATCCCTATTGTGTGAAGTGTGGGAGATGTCATTTGGGAGTACGTCGCTATGGTACCAATGTATGCTATGAGTGTGTTATGATGGGTCACATCCAGAGAGATTGTCGTTCGTCTTATAGAGCATGGGCGGGGATGCGGCACAACCAACCAGTTCTGCAGCTACTATATCCACAACGCCTCCCCTAGCTGGAGGCACTATAGCACCCGCAAGGCATGGAGCAGCTAGGGGTTCTATCAAGAGCTAGGGAGGGCCCGACAAGTTTTATGCTACGAGGAGGCATAAAACATTGGAGGCTTCTCCAGATGTGGTTATATGTATATTGACTTTCCAATCTCAAGATGTATATTCTCTTATTGAACCCGGTTCCACTTTGTCATATGTCATTCTTTATGTTGCTGTGGAATTTGGGATAGAACCGGAACAACTTTATGAGACGTTCTCTGTATCCACTCTTTGAACGAGACATATCGTTTGTGAAGCCTCTTTATCACAATTATATTACTTGAAACCTCTTGAGGAATTGATTTCTATAATGATTTCTTTGAATTGAGTCACAAGCCCAGGTTAATAATTCCAACTTGCTTCCCTAAATTCTTCACAAGGGATTATACCTATTGAATTCCACAGAGAACCTTCTGATCCAAATGGATAACGTCTACTCCCTTGTGCTTATGCATGCACCGTCGTAAAGTTTACCTATGTGGTATCAAGTACAATGTAAAGCAACCCGGTGTTGAGATCATTCTTGAATATTCGCTTTGCTCCCTTTGTTAATATAGTCATAGATCCTTTTCCCTATCCAAGTAACATAAACACATATCTCAACACTGATTATATGTGTACATGTCAAGTGAGAGGGTCAATTGTCTGCATAAAGTTACTCTGAAACTTGGGATCCTCACAAATTCATCATAAGAATATCCATTATTTGCCCATCTTAGTATGACTTTTATGGCCACTTAGGACATTCCGTATTAAGTAGCTCACTTTGTTCCTAGTATTGTAGTTTCCCATGACGTGGTTTGGCATTGCAGTTTGGGAGTTATTTTAGCAAAAATATGTCTGGCTCATAACAAGTGTTCATTTTCTCTTTAAACCTCTGCAACATGTACTGATTGTGTTCCCCAGTTAGTAAATCATTGAGTATGTCATTGTCCTATGTGGAGGGTTTACTACCCTTAATGTTCCACATTGAAGTGGAGCTCACCAAGTCAGCTAAAGAGAGTGTACCGCTATCACTGATTAATACCGCCAGTTGTAGAACCACATGAATCTATTAAAGATGAAGCGCCCCCGGTAAAAAGGACGTTAGTACCGTCGAATAGCACTAGTATGTATAGCTAAAAGTCATATTTGAAAATAGAATGCCCATATGAGAAAAGGCAACACATAGAAACAACAAGTTACAATCAACAATATCCAAATGTCCGGTTAAAACATAATAATTTTCAAAATACAAACTTCATATACAATTTTTGGTTGGGAGATCATTAGCACCGATATACCACTGTTCACAATACCAATGTTCACAATACCAATACCACCATACCTTTAGCACGGAGTCCGATCACGACCCGATCAGTTAGGCCATCTCATTAGAGACATCAACCACAATCACTCTCAATACCAATACCACTGTACTTTTAGCACGGAGTCCGATCATGACCCGATACACTAGGCCATCTCATTAGAGACATCAATTTCAATAACAATTTCCAGCACAATCACCACCATGTGTGCGACATGGTGTCCGATCAAGATCCGATCGGATAGGTCGTCTCATCCGAGACATCAACCACAATCACAATTACAATTACAATTTCCAGCACAATCACCACCATGTGTGCGACATGGTGTCTGATCCCTACCCTATCGGCTAGGCCATCTCACCACAATACCGTGTGGATCGACATCATCCTTTTCTATCAATCATCTCATCTCAATTAAGGGGAATAATTTTATCACATCAATCTCATCCCAAATAAGGGAAATAATTACAATCAATTCCTACACTGACATGTGTTGTTTCAGGGTTAGGTAATTTCAACCTACCCTTCCTCGGTGACTATCTATACTCCCAAAAATATTTATGATTATCTTAGAACGGAAACAACAATAAAAATGCATTTACCTCATAAGCTTGCATACCGTATGTAGCCTCATTAGCACTTTCAACATCATTATTTCATTGGCTCTCTTGTCCATACATATGATTCTTCATTATTGGCACAATGGCCGTATTTCATATTCCACACTTTCATTTCTTCCCTTTCATGGATCATCATCATAAATATTAACAAATAGAATATTCTGGAAATTACAACTTTAGGTTCATTAGTAATGAAGGCTTTAAACACAATGGATTTCTTTCCAAGAAAATGGAGTAAAATAATTGGCAATCGAAGCACAAATTAAAATCATAAAGAAGTAACACATCATTTATTCTTCAAATAATAAATACTTTTCCCCAAAAAGGGCAATACACCATTTCAACTCCTGAATATATAAGAGTTCAAAACACATTGGAAATACTTACAAAGCATAGCATTAGATACAATAGCCACATTTGGGCATGACTTGAGTACATAAGCTTTTAGGCAAATCTATTTTTGAAGTAAATTCCGAATAGTTAAATCGATGCTCATTTCATAACTTTTCTCACATCATTTCATTTCATTGGCACCAATGACCACAAGTATAACTTTCATTCTTGGCACGATGGCCACATTTTATATCACCAACTCACTTCTTTCACTTTCGAGCATCTTTATACATTATCAACAACAAGGCATTTCCAATCAAGAATTTAGGTACACATATGAGCAACTAAGGGTCTTAAACATATCGAGTTTTTCTCACACAATTTGGCATACTAGCATTCTTTTGAAACACGACTCAAAGCCATAACATTTTTATATGCAACCCATAGTTTGAAACTAACGGGAACATTATGGAATTCGATTCTAAGAGAGAAAGTTTAGCCAACATACCTCACTTTGAGCTTTCCTTAAATTACTACAACATTCCGAAAATTCTAGCAATCCCAATCTATTTTGAGACAACAAAATTGAACACAAATTAGGAAGATATTCATGGTTTCAGCTCATTTGAGCATTTTATCAAACACTAGGTGTGCAAATTTGGCTACAAGATTTCCTTCACTCTTCAACCCAATCTTTACTTATTTTAGATCAACAATCTTTCCACAAACTTTATTAGTACAAGCATGTATAAATAATACTCTTACACCCAAGAATCATACTCCCCATAACCCATCTTTTATCCCAAAGTCGAAATTAAAGACTAGGGTATGGAACCATACCTCTTAGATAAAGATATTGTGATTATCTCCCTTGATTCATGGAGATTGGTGCAAGATTGGATGATTAGAATGTTAGGTTTACTCCTTCTCTCTGTAAAATGCTCTTACATCTCTCTAAAATATCAGGTTTTAGCTCAAGAAATGACTTAACCCCTCTCTCTACCCGGCCTTGGGGGTATTAAATGAGCTCCTACGTGCGCGGCCGCGCACCTGGGCAAGTGGCCGCGCATCTGGCCGCGCACCTGAGGCAGAAACTCTCAAATATGCGCGGCCGGCATCTGGGCACGCATATGACACAAGTCCAGTAAAATGACCTTAACGTTTTGTAGAAATATTCAAATGATGAACGGTTTGATGCGTTGGAAACTAGACGCAAAGGGATTTAATTTGATAGGTGGATCACCATGTAAGTTATTATATTGGGAGAGTTATATTCATTTTAAATCGTGTCTTGTTCCAATTGAAACATCCATTCCACTTAATGTATCCAACTTGTTCCACACAAGTTGCCATTCACAAAACTCCTTAGTATGTTCCAACACACCTTAACATTATCAATTCAAAATTATGTGGCTCTATCCCATAGGTCTCCTTTAATACGCAAATACGTTATTCCCAAATACCGTTGGCGCACTTTAAAATCTTAAATCATTAGGAAATTTTTACGGGGCCTTACATTCTCCCCCACTTAGGATCATTCATCCTCGAGTGAAAAGTAGAGCCCGTCTCCAAACACTTAACGTAACTCATTTCTTCTTTCACACATCTTAAGCTCCCAAATTTGACTAACTCCCAAATTTTGTTTTCAGAAATTTCGGCAGAGTCTCCTCTACAATTAGGCCTAACCACCTGCCAGAGGACCACCAAAACAACTCCTAACAACACATCCACATCTCAATAAAGTATCACGCTATATATCAACAACACGGATCTCAACATTAAGGCCATTATATTAACAAGAGTGACATCTAGACATGAGCTTCACATAGTTAAAGAATAACACTTATAATGTGCCTTTCGATTCACAATCATTTGTCTATACACTCAAGTGAGAACATTTTATTTCCGTAACACTTTTGGACCTCAAGATGGCCTCCTCGACTTATAGACCTCGTCATAACATATTAACGGAGGAAATCTCAACTCTCAGACTTATCTAACAAGGATGACAAATAGATACCCCTCACAACCCAATTATCCATTAACTTCACATTCACTAGCTTTCACCGGAAGGATAGACAAAGGATTTATAATTACCTTCATAGACATAGACACATGATACACCGGGTACACGGAGGACAATAATAGGGGAAACATCATACTCATAGTTTGGCCTATTTCCTTTAAGATTTCATAAGGCCTAATGTGACTACACATACTTTACCTTCCTTAACAATTCACATATCATCCTCATGGAGAAAATATTTGAGAATAACCCGTTCACCTTCTTCAACTCTAAAGTTTTACGCCGAACACCCAAACTAAACCTTTGGTGACCTCCAACAATTAGTCTAAGATGTGCTAGCTTGAATATGACCATAAATTTCCTATCCAATATATTTGATCACGTGATGACGCTTCTTCTTTGAAATGTGACATATGGGAGGCAAAATCGGAAGGATAAAGACATTAGCGCCAGTTATTCTTGAAAGACTATTATTCATGAAATGGACAACAAAAATTGTTTCATTCCATATGTGCCTTGTTTGGCAATAGTAGGCCTCAAAGAGAAATAGCCAAGTACGTGACACCAGTCGTCTTCTGGAGTGTAGGGAAAATCAGTTTAACTTGAAATGAGAATATTTTGGCACCCCGAATGTGATATGGGTTTCAAAATGCATGAAATTGCATTACGCTCTTAACATTAACCGACACAAGGAATCTATATCACAAGACCTTGGGGATGAAAAATAAGTTGAACACTGGTGAGATCATTATAATTCTCACAACTTAACCTTTGCCAATAGTTGATCTTATATGAGAGGACTAGAGATACGATGAATTTGTCTTTCAAATAAATATATTCATAATATGTGCTCTTATGTTACTAAATAGTGAAAAGGATTCATTATAATATTCACAAAGGAGTAAAGTGATTGTTCAAACCATATGAGTCACGTGCAGAGGAGAAAGAGACTAGCTCAAGAAAGATCTCTACACTAGGCTTCCTTACATTGGATTTGATACCACATAGGTAAACTTAATAATTGTGCATGCATAAGCATAAGTGAGCAGATGTTATCCATTCGAATCAAAATGTTCTATAAAATTTCATCAGGTATAGTCCCTTGTTGAGAATTTAGGGAAGCAAGTGGGAAATATTAACCTAGGGTTATAACTTATTCCAAGGAAATAATTATAGAAATCAATTCTTCAAGAGGTCGTAAATAAGAGAATTGTGATCAAGAGGCTTCACGAATAATGCGTCTCGTTCAAATAGTAGGTACATGAAATGTTTTTTGATTCAACATCTTGTTAAGACCGTGTTTATGAAGGCTCTTCAATATGGATGTACCTATACAACAAGGAAAATTATGCGTGTTCATAATGATGTACTAAGGAGTGACTTACTTCATGACTTTAGGTTGACGGGGCAGTGCCTTAACTGATGCCCCTCGACTCCACATCCGTAACATACATTAGTACCAAAGTGACATACCCCTGAATGACATCTCCTACACTTCACACAACGAGGATGAGGTCTGTTAAACTGACTTCCCCCACCGACCTGATATTTACCCTTTTTGCATACATCATAATCATTCCCTTATCCCCTATCTCTGCAACAACTCGTTGTATGAACTTTTGGAGTTGCCCAAATCAACCACCCCTAACACGCTTCTGAGATTACTCACAACATGACACAAAATATTCCCGCCCGCATATCGGGCACACCGGGATGGGTGTACCCAACCTAAGGGCATTTGTTCCACTTGTGCCCCTTCTTTCCACAACTATAACATGCTCCAAGAATCATCCAACATAAACCCGAGTTGCTCTTCTTTCTTATCAAACATTCTGGCGCATTGGTGCCAATAATCCTCTTTCATTTCTTAGGTGCTCTCACCACATATTCCTGTGGCGCGGTAACATTAATAGGAACAATGACACTTTCCCTAGCAACTGGTTCTTTCAATGCCTCCTCGCTACCTTGAACCCGTGGGTTACTCATATGGAAAATAAGACATGACGAAGAATTTAGCTTCCAACATTGAGCTCTATCGCACGATCTGGAGTATCAAAGAAGTGTGAAATTCCTAAATGTCCAAGTAGCCTCCTCATTATAGATGTGGTCGACAACACACCTATAAGAAGTACTCTACTAGACACGGCTCCGAGACATCCTAGGACACTTTAAAACCTTGGGCTCCGATACCAAGTTTGTCACGCTCAAAACTCGGGGAGCACGACTGGCGCTCAACCGAGGGAACTCGGCCGAGCAAGAGGAGATGTACTCCATTAATCAAACATTGAAAAGATTTCATTAGTAATTCCAATTTCATATCCATTTGCAACTTCATTCACAATTTCCAAAATATTACGAGTTTATAGGAATAATGAAAAGCATGATTTCCAAATACCAACACTTCTAATTCAATTCCCCACATTAAATACCACCCACAACTTGTCTACGGAGCCTCTAAGTACAACAAAAGAGAAATATGGAAATGCCGGCAACAAGGCCCCAGCTATACCTCAACCACAAAGTACATGAGAAACAAAAGATACATAACTCCGAAATGAAGTGGGGCTCACCAAGTCAGTTGAAGAGAGAGCACCGTTATCACTGATCAATACCGCCTGCTGTAGAACAACCTACATCCATTAAATATGCAGCACTCCCGGCAAAAGGGACGTTAGTACCATCGAATAGCACTAGTATGTATAGCTAAAAGTCCTCTTTCAAAATAGAATGCCCATATAAGAAAAGGCAACACATAGAAACAACAAGTCACGATCAACAATATCCAAATGTCCAATTAAAACGTAATAATTTTTTAAAATGCGAACTTCATATACAATATTTGGTTGGGAGATCATTAGCACCAATATACCACTGTTCACAATACAAGTGTTTACAATACCAATGTTCACAATACCAATACCACCATACTTTTAGCATGGAGTCCGATCACAACCCGATCGGCTAGGCCATCTCATTATAGATATCAACCACAATCACTCTCAATACCAATGCCATCGTACTTTTAGCACGGAGTCCAATCACGACCCGATCGGCTAGACCATCTCATTAGAGAGGTCAACCACAATAAAAATTTCAATTACAAATTCCAGCACAATCACCACCATGTGTGCGACATGGTGTCCGATCACGACCCGATCAGCTAGGCGATCTCATTCGAGACATCAACAACAATCACTATTACAATTACAATTTCTACCACAATCACCACCATGTGTGCCACATGGTGTCCGATCACGATCCGATTGGCTAGGTTGTCTCACCACAATACTGTGTGGATCGACATCATCCTTTTCTATCAATCATCTCATCTCAATTAAGGGCAATAATTTTATCACATCAATCTCATCCCAAATAAGGGGAATAATTACAATCCATTCCTACACCGACACGTGTAGTTTCGTGATTAGGTAATTTCAACCTACCCTTCCTCGGTGACTATCGATACTCCCAAAAATATTTTTGATTTGCTTACAAAGGAAACAACAATACAAACGCATTTACCTCATAAACTTTCATACCGTAAATAGCCTCATTGGAACTTTAAACATCATTATTCCATTGGCTCTCTTGGCCATATATATGATTCTTCATTCTTGGCACAATGGCCGTATTTCATATTCCATGCTTTCATTTCTTCCCGTTCATGGATCATTATCATAAATATAAACAAATAGAATATTCCGGAAATCACAACTTTAGGTTCATTAGTAATGAAGGCTTTAAACACAATGAATTTCTTTCCAAGAAAATGGAGTAAAATGATTGCCAATCGAAGCACAAGTTAAAAACATAATCAAGTAACACATCATTTATTATTGAAATACTTTCCCCCAAAAAGGGCAATACACCATTTCAACTCTTGAATATATAAGAGTTCAAAACACATTGGAAATACTTACAAAGCATAGTATTAGATAAAATAGCCACATATGGGCATGACTTGAGTACATAAGTTTTTATGCAAATCTATTTTCGAAGTCAATTCGGAATAGTTAAATCAAAGCTCATTTCATAACCTTTCTCATATCATTTCATTTCATTGGCACCATTGGCCACAAGTATAACTTTCATTCTTGGCACGGTGGCCACAATTTATATCACCAACTCACTTCTTTCACTTTCAAGCATCTTTATACATTATCAAAAACAAGGCATTTCCAATCAAGACTTTATGTACACATATGAGCAATTAAGGGTCTTAAAAATATCGTGTTTTTCTCACACAATTTGGAATACTAGTTTTCATTTGAAACACGACTCAAAGCCATAACATTTTAATACACAACCCATACATTGAAACTTACGGGAACATTATGGAATTCGATTCTAAGAGAGAAAATTTATCCAACATACCTCACTTTGAGCTTTCCTTAAATTACTACAACATTCTGGAAATTCTAGCAATCCAATCTATTTTAAGACATAACAAAATTGAACACAAATTAGGAAGATATTTATGGTTTCAGCTCATTTGAGCAATTTATCAAACATTAGGTGTGCAAATTTGGCTACAAGGTTCTTCTACAAGATTTCCTTCACTCCTCAACCCAATCTTTACTTATTTTAGCTCAACAATCTTCCCACAAACCTTATTAATACAAGCATGTATAAATAATACTCTTACACCCAAGAATCATACTTCCCATCACCTATCGTTTACCCCAAACTCGAAATTAAAGATTATGGTATGGAACCTTACCTCTTAGATGAAGATCTTGTCATTAGCTTCCTTGATTTTTGGAGATTGGTGCAAGATTTGATGATTAGAATGTTAGGTTTACTCCTTCTCTCTCTAAAATGCTCTTACATCTCTCTAAAATATTAGGTTTTAGCTCAAGAAATGACTTAACCCCTCTCTCTACCCGGCCTTGGGGTTATTAAATGAGCTCCTACATGCACGTCCGTGCACCTGGGCAAGTGGCCATGCATCTGAGGCAGAAACTCTCAAATATGTGCAGTCGCGCATCTGGGCGCGCATATGACACAGGTCCAGTAAAATGGCGATAACTTTCTATAGAAATATCCAAATGATGAACGCTTTGATGCGTTGGAAACTATACGCAAAGGGATTTAATTTCATAGGTATATAACCACCTAAGTCAGTATATTGAGGGATTTATATTCATTTGAAGTCGGGTCTTGTGCTAATTAAAATATCCTTTCCACTTAATGTATCCAACTTGTTCCACACAAGTTCTTTCCATTCACAAAATTCCTTAGTATGTTCTGACACACCGTAAACATACATTATCAATTCAAAATTATGTGGCTCTATCCCATAGGTCTCCTTTAATACTCAAATACGTTATTTCCAAATATCGTTGGCACACTTTAAAATCATAAGTCATTAGGAAATATTTACGGGGCCTTACAATTTGGGTGTCCGACATAGAGATTTGGAGTTTAAGGAAGTGAATAGGTTATTCTCAAGATTTTCTCCATGAAGATATTATGTGAATTGTTAATAAAGGTAAAGTATGTGTAGTGCACATTGGGCCTTGTGGAATCTTGAAAGAAATAGGCCAAACTACGAGTATGATGTTTCCCCATCGTCGTCCTATATCCACACGGTCCTTCGTGTGTCTACGTGAAAGAGGGTAATTGGAAAACGTTCAAGTGAAAGTTATTAAAGGTAAAGTAGATAATTGATATGTGAGAGGTACCTTATGGTCATCCTTGTTAGATAAGTCAGGAAGTTGGGATTGCCTCCGTCAAAGTGCTATAGCTAAGTCACTGAGTCGAGGAGGTCGTCTCAAAGGCAGAGTGTGTTGTGGAAAGGAAATATTCTCACTTGTTTGTAGAGCCAAATAGTTGTGGTTCAAAAGGTATTTTCTATGTGTTATGATTTAGTGCAGTTCATGTCAAGGTACCACTTCTGATAACGTAATGCCCTTAATATTGAGGTCGGTGTTATTAATATATATTTTGATGCTTTGTTGAGTTGTGGATGTGTTGTTAGTAGTTGTTTTGGTGGTTCTCTGGCAAGTAGTTATGTCCAATTACAGGGGAGACTCTGCCAAAATATATTGAAATTTGGGGAGTTAGCCAAATATTTGAGCTTTTGGTGTGTGGATAAAGATTTAAGTCACATTGGGTGTCTGTGGCGGACTCTAACCCTCATTCTAGGACAAATGATCCTAGACGAGGGAGAATGTAAGGCCCCATTAAAATTTTCTAATGATTTAAGATTTTAAAGTGCGCCAGCAGTATTTGAGGATAACGTATTTGAGTATTAAAGGAGACCTATGGGATGGAACCACATCATTTTGAAATGAAAATATATGTTTAAGATGTGTGGGATCATACTAAGGAGTTTTGTGAATGGAAAGAATTTGTGTGGAAGAAAATGGATACATCTGATGTCTCAATTAGCACAAGACCCGGCTTCAAATAAATGCCACTCCCAAAATCTAAAACCTTAGGTGGTGATGTACCTATCAAATTAAAGTCGTTCGAGTCTAGTTTCCAACTCATCAAACCGTTCGTCATTTGGATATTTCTATAGAACATTATGCCATTTTACTTGACCTATGCCATATGCGCATCCAGATGCGCGACCGCGCATATAAGGGGGGTTCTGCCTTATGTGCACGGCTAGATGTGCGGTTACTTGCCCAAGTGTGTGGCCGCACACATAGGAGCCCTATAAATACCCCCAAGGTGTAACACTCAGTAAATCCGTATTAGTTGTGGATGCGTTAAACGAGTATTAATGTGACCTTTTAGACATGTGAAGTCCTATTGGGATGAGTATGGGTGGAAACAATTGTTTTAGAATCAGGACCGAGACTGATGTGTATAAAATTCATTAGAATCGACTAAGTTTATGGGAGGTCCGTCTTATAGCCTTAAATAGTGCAAGGCCATGAAAACTCACGGCTATAGACAGTGAAAGGCCATAAAAACTCAGTGCCCCAGATAGTACAAGGCACTATCTAGGGCATCAACCTCAGTACCCCAGACAGCGCAAGGCACTGTAGTTTTTGCTCCTCCGATGGCGCCTTGCACAGTTATTTCGGCGCCCCTGATGATGCCTCGCGCCGACGAGGTTTATCCGAGCTACTTTTATTTTCCTCCATAATTTTTGGACGTGTTCACTTATTTAAAATCCCCACTTCGTTCCCCCATACCCCTAACATCCCCAAGGTCCCTCCATCATCCAAGTTAAGTTCTAACGATGATTCTAAGTTAATTTCAATTCTCCAACACCTTATTAACATGGGTAAGTCCTTCCACTCCTTAGATATTCGGTCAAGATACCATTTTTGAGATAGGAAACCCTAGAACGCGAATTCAAGAGGAGTGAACTTCGAAAAGGTAATGCTTATACTCCCTAATCATTTATAAATATGAATTTATAAGTTTTTGGGAGAATAGTAAATGGGTTTGATAAAGAGAACCATAAGAACTAGGGTTTTGGATTATTGAATTATGATTTTTGCAAACAGTTTGGGTGATGAGAAATGGTGTTAGTTACATCTATTTGGGATTGTAGAATCACCTAGTAGTAGTAGAATGAGAAGTTGGTGAAGAAAAGACCAATTACTAAGGTCGATGAGGATTTACACCTATAAGGTGTTTGGTAAAATTCCTAAGCTACTAAAACAGGAGCATTAGTGCTAATATTGGTTCCTCTTGATATATATATTGACGTAGATTATCGTTGAAAGAGGCGACGGACATCGTGATACTCTTAAAAAGGGCCAGAGCTAAGGTATGTGGGGCTAACTAACTCTCTTTACATTTGGGAATGTTTATGATTCTCCATACGTCCCATTCTTTATGACTGTTACGAGTTTCCTCAGAAAGTAATTATGCCTTAGTCCCATGAATAGTTGTAGAACTTCTATTCTCTAGATGGCATAGTTTCATAATCGTTCAATATCTTATGAACTTCAATTATAACAAAGCAATTTATTATGAATACATGTCTCAGTCTAGTTCTATTCAGCATTCCAGTATCATGTAAAACAGTATAGTTCAGTAGTTTAGTATCATATATTGCATTATGATTCTCAGTTCCTAATTCTAAATTCCTGAATGTTGAATACCTGTATTTGAGCCTGGGGGCGTAGTTTATGCTTTATGCATCTTTCGGCCTAAGGCCGCAGCTTATGCTTTATGCATTTTAAGCCCTGAGGCCGCAGTTACGTATACGTATACTAGGGCCCGAGGCCGCAGCTTGTGCACATATATATTGGGCCCGAGGCTGCAGTTTAATATTTAGACTAACAGGTGGTTCATCATTCAGAAGAGGGAGTATTCATATCCTTACTTCCTTTGTTCAGTTCAGTTATCAGTTATCATTTCAGTTCCACTTTCAACAGTTATCGTTTCAGCTATTAGTTAACTATCATTTCAGTATTTTGTTATTAGTTCTTAGTTATCAGCTCAGTTTCAGTTTCAGTATTTACAGTTCTTTCTTTCAGTAGTTTTACATACCAGTGCAATTCAAATATACTGACATCCCTTTTTGCCTGTGTTCTACATCTCGTGATGCATGTAACGATTTATAGGTTGACAATTTTGCTTGCTAGGATATATCGTATGAGCTATCGGTGAGCCCCAGTCTTTTCAATAATAGATCGCATTTCAGTATTCTTAGAGGCTTCGTAGACTATAGTTCAGCCAGTCAGATGTTAGCAGACTTTTATGTGTTAGCCTTGTCGGCTACTCATTTACACTTGCACATTTTTCAGTATTTTCTGCATCTATTATATTTCGGTTATTCTCTTTAATAGATCATCATGTTGTTTATTTATATGTAGCTTACATTTATACCACATTTTGATCCAGCCATACAATTGGTTCGCTCGGTCACATGCAGTCAGGCACCGAGTGTCTTGTTACGCCCAGTCCATGGTTCAGGGGTGACAAAGCTCTGTATCAGAGCATTAGGTTCAAGTGTCCTAGGGAGTCTATGAAGTCGTGTCCAGTGGAGTTTCTTTTATAAGTGTGTGCCGGCCATGCATATAAATGGATAACTACCAAGACATTCAGGATTGTCTCATTTCTTTCTACTCTAGATCGTGCCATGAAACTTAGAGAAATAGGTAAACTTCTCTTCCTATCGAATTCCAGACGTATCGAATGCCTAAGCGACGGGTAGGGAAAACCCAAGGTCCTAGAGAGGGTGATAGCCCATTGGGGTATAATTATGAAGTACATGTTGGTAACAAATGAGACTTGAGAGGATATTGAAAGTGAGATACAATGAATAGTAGTACATATTAGAGAATAACCTCGTCATAAAGTACAAAAGCATTTATCAAGTTTTTGGTTATTCAGTATGCCAGTATTCAGTTGTTTAGTTACTAGATCTCCAATTTTTAGTGTATCAAAATTTCGGTGACTTCTGAGTACACAGTGATGTATATGGGTGATAAAAAAAATGAAAGTAACAATGATTAGTGCTAAATCTTCACGTGTTTTAGGTACAAATTAAGAGTCAAGACTCGCCAGATGGTGCAGAAAGTGATTTACCAGATGATTTTATACTCTGAAGGATAAGTTTTTGTATGGAAGTGTATCTGTATGTGTTTTTACCTTATAGAACAATTTCATTTTAATTCTTGTAAATGGAGCCACACGTTGGATGATGATATTTTAGATGTTAGACCCCATGGCGTAACAAGTTAAGAATTTAATTGCAATAGGCATGAATTGATGACCATTGTTTTAGACAAAAAAAAGATCCTAAGGGCAAAATAAATAGGAGTCAGAAACATTTGATATATACAAAGTTGTGTTTTTCGTAAGACTCATGCATGACTAAGAAGATATGATGTACAAAATGAGAATCAAGAGCATCCTATATTAAATTTCAGGGAATGATTTTAAGTTGTTAAGATTTATTCATATTAGAACTAGAAAGTACCACGTTAGTAAGTTACCATAAGAAGCAGCTATTATTGTGAGATAAAGGATATGACAGTTCCCCTTAGGGTATGTGACTAAGTGTTTACCGCATATGTTTATAGTCTGATATGATTCTGAAACATATAGAAAGTTTGGGGGTTTGATATTCCAATTTCATTTAAGACAGATGATATTTCCCTAAGTGTGATCCATATGCATCATTAAAAAAAAAAGATAGTATGCGAATGTAGAATAGGGTCGGATGGTAAGGGAAGTTAGAAATAACATTATGCATCACTGGAGTTATCCAAAGTAGAACAAGCATACACGATTCTAGCAGGTGGTTAGTAAAAGAATAGTAAGTAAGTTTTGAGTTGATATAGTGAATTAGCAATTTCATCAGAGCTAGTAAAGGTACAATTTGATTCACTTAACCAGGTTAACTCTAGTTAGTGGATGACAGTTTGAAATATCGAAAGTGTGTTAGAACTAAAAGATTTTAAGTTAAACCCGAAGTACAGTGACAGTGGAAGAATAAAAAAATCAGTTAGGCAATAAGAGAGCCAACTACAGAATAATAGCCTTTTAGAATTTTCAAAAAGGGATCTCCCGAAGATCAACAGTATGTGTAGAGTTAAATCATTAAGATTGTGTATGATAGCTGTGAATACATCAGCTTTGCGTTTATGTAAGTAATTCATTTTTTCCTAGTACGAAATATTTCTCATAAGTAAGTCGAATGATGAGCCATCACTGAAACCTACATAAGAGAAGGATCCGCAGGTACAAGACCTTAACCTTTGGTTTAAGGGGGTGTTGCGAAAATCATCAGTAAGTCCGGTTGGAGATTTGAAACCTACATATTTAGCATAGGATATAAAAACTATAAAATCATGTCCAATTATGTATCATGAGGGTTGTGCCATTGCACGAGACTCTAATCTTCGGTGTATTAGTTAAAGACTTAGCTCACATTAATACTATAAGTGTTTTCAGGAAGTACCTTAAAAAGATAATCAAGTACGAGAAGTATACCTCATGATTGTGGCAGACAAGAGAACTATGGTGATAGAAGTTCACTGCTTAGTCAAGCTAAGAGTCCGAATTTCGGACTACGAAGGTGGTGGAATTGTTTTCCAGAATAGGACTTGTTCCTCCTTAGTACCTGAAGTGAAAGAGATCCCTACTTCTTGAATTTGAAAGAGGGGATTCACATGTATAACATGATGGCTTTTGAACAAGGGGGAGATGATGGTACTTTGAGGTACCAATACAAATTGTGTGTCCTAGACGTAAACGGACATAGAGAAGGAGGATAATGATAGAAGCCCATAATTCCAAGTATTATATCTATCAAGGTTCCCCAAAGATGTATCATGATCTCAAGGAGATTTATTGGTGGAACGACATGAAAAAGAATGTCACAGACTTTGTGGCCAAGTGTCTGAATTGTCAGCAAGTGAAAGTAAAGCAGCACAAATCCTAGTGTTTTGCCATAGAATATACATATACTTTAGTAGAGATGGTAAATATGGACCTTATAATAGGATTATCTCGCTTATTTGAAAATCATGGTTTGTATGGGCGAAGGTGTAGATCACCAATTGGTTGGTTAGAAGTTGGCGAAGTAGAGTTGTTGGGACCAGATTTGGTCAATCAGTCTATAGAGAAAGTCAAGTTGATTCAAGAGCTTTTGAAGACTGCCCAGAGTCGCCAAAGGTCCTATTCGAACATGCAACATAGAGACCTATAGTTTCATGTTGATGATTGGGTGTTTCTAAAAGTTTCACCTATGAAAGGTGTTATAATACTTGGGAAGAAAGGAAAGCTCAGTCCCAGATACATCAGGCGGTATAGGATCTTACGAAGTATCGGGCATGTAGCTTACGAGTTAGAGTTGACAACAGAATTTGTGGTTGTACATGCAGTATTTCACGTATCATGTTATAACATTCAATTTTCCGGTGTTCAGATCTTATGTCACGACATCTATGTTTCTGATATTTAGATATCATGTTAGAACATTCATGTCTGTTCAAGTACTCAGATACTCATGTTAGTCTAGTACTCAAATATTCATGCCAGCCTAGTACTCGGATATTGATGTCAGTTAAGTGCTCAGATATTCACGTCAGCTCGGTACTC
Organism: Nicotiana tabacum; assembly: GCF_000715075.1. NCBI lineage: Eukaryota > Viridiplantae > Streptophyta > Magnoliopsida > Solanales > Solanaceae > Nicotiana > Nicotiana tabacum. The sequence goes on from NW_027438534.1 coordinate 42,074, forward strand.
AAATATTCGTGCCATTTCAGTATTCATATATCCACGTTAGTTCAGAATTGACATATCCATAACAAAAAAGGATTCATGTATATATTTCATGTTATGCGTATTATGATGCCCTATGAAGCTAGTTATGCTCTATTAGCTGGCAGGTATTTTGGAGAAATGTCGAAGGTAGCTATCCTTCCCATTCAGAACTTATATTATAATCTCCATGTCTTTTAGTATTCAGTAAGCTCTGTATTCAGTCAGTTCAGTAACAATTCAGTTTAGTAGCTATTCAGTTCAGTATCTCAGCACATCAGTAATCATGTATTCTTTTAGTTTAGTATGCAAGTGTTTATGAAAGTTCAATGTTCACATGTTTCCACCAGACCCGTTTAAAGTTAAGAGTCAGCCATAGTTACAGTCAGGACAATCATTCGAGGATGAATGATCCCAAAGGGTAGATAATGTAACACTTCGTAGATCTGCATTAGTTGTGGATGTATTAAATGGGTATTAATGTGACCTTTTAGACATGTGAAGTCCAATTGGGATGAGTATGGGTGGAAACAATTTTTTAGAATCAAGACCGAGGCTGAGGTGTGTAAAATTCAATAGAATCGACTAAGTTTATGTGAGGTCTGTCTTATAGACTTAGACAGTGCATGGCCATGAAAACCAACGACCATAGATAGTGCAAGGCCATAAAAACCCAGTGCCCCAGATAGTACAGGGCACTATCCAGAGCATCAACCTCAACGCCCCAGACAGCGCAAGGAATTGTAGTTTTGGCACCTCCGATGGCGCCTTGCACAGTTATATCGGTGCCCCTGATGATGCCTCGCACAACTGAGGTTTATCCGAGCTACTTTTATTTTCCTCCTTAATTTTGGGACGTGTTCACTTATTTAAAATCCCCACTTCATTCCCCCACACCCCTAACATGAAAACCTACTCTAGAAAGGGAAGCTCTCAAGAACCAAACTTCCCCAAGGTCCCTCCATCATCCAAAGCAAGTTCTAACGATAATTATAAGTTAATTTCAATGCTCCAACACCTTATTAACATGGGTAAATCCTTCCACTCATTAGATATTCAGTCGAGATACCATTGTTGAGAAAGGAATTCCTAGAACTCAAATTCAAGAAGAGTGAATTTATCCCCGCCTACAATTATCCACAAATCCTTAATTAATTTGTTAACCCCCCCATTTATTAATAATTACCCAATTATACACATAATTAGGAATTATCTCAAATTACTTAAAATACTACTCACTTTTAACACACTTTGCACACCTTTCTATTATAGTCATGCGGTACCTTGTATGACACTAGTCCATAAATAAGAGGTATTGTACCTTGGACCATATTTTATCTCAAAATGTCAAAATTCGACGAAAAATCATTTTCTTTGATTTGCTTACCCTCTCACCTTCACGAATTTACTCATCACTTGTTTGAAGTAGCATAATGCTTATAATCTCCAAATAATCTCATTCCCGAACTTACGTCGATTAACTTAGGACGAAACTTTGACGTACGAAAATGCGGGATGTAACAAGCTCGTCAAACCGATTACCTATACCTGCAGGAATGAATGCAGTGTCTACAAAAAAAGGACGTCAGTACGAATAATGTACCGAGTATGTAAGTTAGAACTGAAACATAACAATAAGTCAACATTAATTAAAGAGATATAAGAATCAACCTGAGTCTTTGTATATGCATACTTATTGTACTTATATATATAGTGCTTCTCTTTGAGACTATTATCCATATCGCATGATGCTTGACTACCCAACTGATCAGTGGTAACTATCTGATCGGCCATAGCGCGATGGTAAATGCATGACTGCCCGACCGGTCGTAACTCGGTGGTAAATGTGCAACTGCCCAACCGGTCGTAGCTCGGTGGTAAATGCATGACTGCCCAACCGGCCGTAGCCCGGTGGTAAATGATGATGAATATAATACCATTATGAATATTAACTTCTTTATCAAATACCTCAATAGAGAATTAGGAACATACTTAGACATGCTTGAATATACTTTACAGGAATGATTAACATAGACATCCTTAACTCCTAAGAATAGAACCATTTATGGAATGACATTACGTTTACGTGTCGTTACTTGGATCATGCCAAAAGAAACGACACGATTAGCCTTAACATACCGTTAGTACTTCAATCTGAAACTTGGGCTTTTGAGAACATCAACATGTAATTATCTTTCAAAATCTGGACAACATAGGTTTCTTCGCCTCAATTTACCACTGCGTTGTTTTATATACACTTCTTATAATAATATTACAACTTTTTCTATAAAATTTATAGTAGTTCCTCCCCTTCAGAACAATTGATACAGACCCGAACCGAAACATAGGCTCCTATAATTGCCAATTTCATTTCGTTGCTAGTTGGTACTAATTGGGTGACTTAACAAATATTGAAGGAATCAGATCAGTAATATATTTAGTGTGCTAAAACATACTGTGAGTGAAGGAATATTGTGTGGAGTGTTGTGATGGTAGTGTTTATGTGGATATTTTTGTGAAGAAGATTAACATTCTGCTTTAGCTATTCTTTCTAGGAACTAGGAATTAGGAGCCAACTATTTGACAAATGTCCAAAAGTGGATACTGTTCCATGCATGAACCCCACGTCTCTCTTTGTGGTAGAATCTTCCATTACCCAATAATTAACCAATTTTCCACATAATTAAAAATTATCTCAAATTACCTAGAATACTAATCATGGTCATGTGGTATAGTACTAGCTAGTCCATAAATACAGAGTATTATAGCTTGGATCGTATTTTATCCCAAAATGTCAAACTTCCGCGATACTCAATTTCTTCGATTTGTTTACCCTCTGACCTTTATAACACTTACTTATCACTTGTTTGACATATCATAATTACTTATAACCTCGAAAATAGTCTTGTCCTCTTCCTAAAGTACTACTGTTAAAATATTAAAATATTAATAAATCATGGTACCATATAAAATCAATACATACACTATTATTTCATTAAAACATCCATGTAAAAATACATATATTTTCTCAACTTCTAATTTTCCTGATCTCATATAATGAGTACAAATTTTCGTTCGCTTAATTCTTAAAATGGTAAAAAGATAACCTTCTTTTCTTGTGAGAAAATAATTTCTATCTTTACAATAGAGAAAATCTCATAAACTTTCTCATATTATGTGTATAATTTAAAGCATATTCGAAAGTAGTAATATTAATAAATATATAAAATCATATTTTTCAAACTTTTTACAAAAATGTTCGACTCAAAATACCATATCAAATGTATATAACGGTATCAATGTTGTTAAACTTATGGGGTCTTACAATAACATAGTCACAAATCCTCTATAACCTCATGAATGGTCTTAATACCTTCAAGGTCATATGGATTACTACGACTCATCCTAATATTAAAGTACGAGATGTAACAATCTCGTCACATTCTCCATCTCAAAAAAGAAACATTCGTTCTCGAACGGAAATAGAAATGTACCTGGACTGGTAAAAAGGGTTGGTATCTACTCCTCATATAGGACTTGGACTCCCACGTTGCCTCCTCAATCAGCTGACCACTCCAATGTACTTTCACATAAAGAAAAGTCTTAGATCTCAACTTTCGAAGCTACCGGTCTAAAATAGTCACCGGTTCTTCCTCGCAGGTCATATTCTCATCAAGATGCACCGTGCTAAAGTCCAAAACATATGACCTATCCTCATGGTTCTTGCGAAGCATAGAAACGTGAAATACCGGATGAACCCCTGGTAGGCTAGGAGGCAATGCAAGCCTCTAAGCAACCTATCTAGCTCTATGTAAGATTTCAAACTGGCCAATAAACCTCGGTCTCAACTTTCCCTTCTTCACAAATCACATCACGCCCTTCATAGGCGACATTCAAAGAAGAACCTTCTCACCTTCCATGTAAGCCGCATCTCGAAACTTTCGGTCTGCGTAACTCTTTTGTCGGGACTAGGTTGTACATTGTCGGGACTAAGCTATACGAAGTTGCTCCTGAATCACCTTAACCTTTTCGAAAGCATCACAGACCAAATCTCTGCCCAACAATTAGCCTCACCGAGCTCAAATCAACAAACCGGAGAACGACATTGCCTCCCAATATAAGTCCTCGTTTGGAGCCATCTGGATGCTGGACTGATAACTGTTTTTGTAGGCAAACTCCGCTACATGTAAGAACTGGTCCAACTGACCCTTGAAATCCATAGAGCATGCTCGCAATATATCCTCCAATATTTGAAAGTACTCTCAAATTATACGTCCGTCTAAGGATGAAACATGTTACTCAGCTCGACCTGCGTGCCCAACTCACGCTGCATATTTCTCCAAAAAGTATGATGTGAACCACATGGCCCAGTCATAAATAATGAAAATGGGCACACCCTTTAGGCGGTAACCTCCCAGATGTAAATCTGAGCCAACCGCTCTGAAGAATAGAATGTCATCACCAGAATAAAGTGTGTGGACTTAGTCAACCGGACCACAATAACCCATACAACATCATATTTCCTCAAGGTCCGTGATAAGCCTAGCACAAAGTCCATAATGATGCGCTCCCACTTACACTCCGGTATCTCAAATCTTTGAGTCAACCCACTCGGTTTCTAATGCTCATACTTTACCTGTTGATATATAAACACCGAGAGACATGACCAACAATATGTTTCTTCATCTTTCGCCACCAGTAGTGATTCTTCAAATCACGGTACATCTTCGTGACACCTGGGTGAATTTCATACCATGAAATATGAGCCTTCTCGGGGATCAACTCTCTCAACCCATCAACATTCAGAACACCAACATAGCCTTGAAGCCGCATAACATGTCACGATCCAAAACCACCAACCGGTTGTGATGGTGCCTAACTTACTTTCTAGAGAAGCCAAACATAATAAGAGTTGTACTAGATAATAGAAATAATGAGAATAATATAGGTCTAATGCCAATAACACAAAATAACTGTGCCGATACATAACAAATCTCCCAGAACTGGTAAACAATGAGTCTTGAGCTATAAAATAGAGATACAAGTCTGGAATACCAAAATAACAATACTATCAAAAAGAAAGACAGCAGTACTAAAATGAAAAGAGTTTCCAAGGTCTACGGTCGAAATGTATCTCTACGTCGTCTATTTGCAACTCTTTGCAACAAAACACAAGTACTCATGGTGCGGGCCAACACCTGGATTTGCACAATTAAGTGTAGAGTGTAGTATGAGTACAACCGACCCTATGTACTCAACAAGTATCATAACTAACCTTGGCGAAGTAATAAAGATAGGAATTATTATTAATACTTGCTAATAACCGGTACAGTTCATAAATCTCACAAGTATATAGCAATAACATCAACAAGTCATAAATCAAAGTGAGCCTTCTTGGTGCACAAAAAAGTGAACATGCTCTATTTCAGTTAAAGATCCAACATACAGAGAAGATATGCAAAAGTAAGGGATGTATACATTCCTGATCTAGCAAATAGAGAAGATATGTGAATAAAACATGTATACATCCAAGGAAATTGCAAGTCGAGAAAAATTAAATAACCAAAACACACAATGGTCAGTTTTTCTCTTGTTGCGTGTACACCACCAAGAGAGAAACATGATAGGGTAACCCTAGGGGGTGGATCCTTATCCACACACTGCACAGACAACTCACGTACTAACATAACTCAGGTCCGCACAGACAACTTACATGCAATCAATCCAGTCCATATCACACATAAAGCACATAGAAAGATACATGTACATGGATAATGTATATCAATTTGCATACTCATGGACTGATATAAGTGACATGCTATAGTATAGGAATGTGCGAAGTGTGCTACCACAGTTCTAATCAGGTGATTACGCCAACAGAATAGCAACTAATATGTTTAAATAGGAGATCAATCAACAAAAAATCTCTAACATGATTCCAAATTGCTCACGAAGAGAATACAACATAAGAAGTATGATAACATGAAGCTTAGCAATCGATTCAAGGCATATAATAGCCTAAACACTACCCCGAGCATGGATAATACCCTGGTATACGCACATTGGCTCAATCCCATCATATGTGCTCCACCCATAGAATGTAGCTTTCACTAATAACTCAGGCAACTAGTGCCCCAACCAAGTTTAGGTAAGATAATTACCTCAAGCAAGCTAAATGAGTACTCTAGAAAGCCCCGCCTGTGTGAATCAACCACTAGATGGCTCGAATCTAGCCAAAACAACTTTATAATATCAATAGAAGCCGTAGAAAGTAACCCCAAATAGTAAAGCTAATTTTTGATGCAATTATACAAAGTTAGCCCTAGGCCCGCACCCTAGAACCTGAAAAAAATCACAAATGCCGAACACCTATTCCAATACGAGTCCAAATATGTGTGTTTCATCCAAATCCAAACCTCAAGTCGTCAATTTCCACTCTCCAAAACCATTGTCAAAAACCACCAAATTCCACCTTTAATTCACATAAACTAGGTGTAATAATCCATGGATAATTAATATCTAACACCAAAATCCATTAGTGTACTTATCCCTTCAATTGTTGTGAAATCCCTCCAAAAATAGCATATAGCCAAGCTCCACAACTCTAAATAATAAAAAATGACAAATCCTCAAAATATAATAGTCTGTCTAGCGATTTTGCATTTGCGGTCCAAAATGTCGCATTTGCGAAAAATTGATTGGAGATGCGGGAATGGCTTATTCCCCGACCAACAACGTCTGCGGTCCTCCTACCGCTTCTGCGAAATCGCTTTTACATTCCAACTTCTGCATCGGCAGTCTTCCCCTTGCCTCCAGCCCAGTCCGCTTTTGTGTAACATCATCCACTTCTGCGGCTTCGTATATGTGACCACAATTCCATAGATGCGAAAATACAAGACTCAGCAATCTTCAGCAATGCCAGCATAACTCAAACTGATCCAAAATAAATCTGAAACACGCCTGGGGCCCGTGGGACCCTTTCCAAAAACACCAACCAATCTCAAAACATAACATGGACTAACTCGAAGCCTCAAATCATACCAAAAAACATCAAAACCATGAACCACACCTCAATTTGAACATAAGGAACTAATCCAAATTTCCAAATTCAAAACTTACGTCGAATATGCCTAAAAAACTCGGAATGACCTCAAATATTACATTCTAGTCCCAAATGACACGACGAAACTATTCCAACTCCCGGAACAACAATCCGAACCTCATATCATCAAAATCAACTCCTCGTCAAACCTATAAGTCTTATAAACCTTCAACTTAATAATTTTCGCCAAATAGAACAAAATCAACCTAGAAAACCCCAAATCAAAATCCGGGCATACACCTAAGTCCAAAACCAGCTTACAAACCTATTGGAACCATCAAAGCACCATTATTGGGTCATCTACATAAAACTCAAACTCCAGCCAACGCTTACAACTTAAGCCTCCAGCCAACAGACTATATGTCCCAATTCAATCCAAAACACCCCCGAAACCAAATTAACCATCCCCCCTAGTCAGATAACCACAAATACACATATATAATGCATCAAATGGGAGAAATAAGGCAATAATACATAAAATGACCAGTCGGGTCATTACATAACACCATTATCTCTAATCAGAACCACTTTATCACTATACCGCTGAGCGTGTCTTTCAACACTAATAAATGAGGATCATTAAACTACCGAGCCTTGATATGCTCCAACAACGATGACTGTGCCACAATACAAGCAAGAACCTTGTTAACCTCCAAAACATCCAACTTGACGAACCGGTTGGCCAAAGACTAAATATCCATGGCTTGTGGCCTCTCCACTGTCGGTAAAAATGCCACACTATTCATGCTCTCTGCTATTCTACTCAAGGCATCAACCACAATATTGGCCTTCCCTGAATGATATAATATGATGATATCATAGTCTTTGAATAACTCCAACCATATCCACTACCACAAATTATGGTCTTTCTGCGTGAACAGATGTTGGAGACTCCGATGGTCGGTATAGACCTCACGTGGAACCCCATATGGATAGTGCCTCCAAATCATGAGAGCGTGAACAGGAGATGCAAACTCCAAATCATACACATCGTAATTCTTCTTGTAAACCTTTAACTAACGAGTCGCGTAGGCAATCACCCTACTGTCCTACATCAATACTGCGCCAAGTACAATACGCGATATATCACAATACACAGTGTAAGATCCCGAACTTGTAGGAAACACAACCACTGGGGCTATAGTCAATGCAGACTTGAGCATCAAAAATCTCGCCTCACACTTGTCGGACCATCTGAAAAGCGCACCCTTCTAGGTCAACTTGGTCAATAGGGTAGACATAGATGAAAACCCTTCCACGAACCGATGATAGTAAACTACCAAGAAGCATAGAATCTCTATAGCTGAAGTAGGATTAGGCCAGCTCTGAACTGCTAGTCAAAGATAATCTAAAGATATACTTACCTGCTGATACTGACTCAACTCTCTCAATGTAGTAAGTAAAATAGTTGCCCGGCTCTATAAGGCTATATATATATATATATATAACTTCTCTGTCGTAGTAGGCTCGCTCATAGGCGCTCGACCATACTAGGCTCTGTATCTCGGCCATTCTAGCCTCGCTCATAGGCGTTCGACCACAGTAAGCTCGGTATATAACTTACCATCTGATTAGAGGTTGCCCAATAGGGGCCTGCCCATTGATTATAGCTCGATGATAATGCAAATAGTGTAATACTGTATATATAGGCTCTCTACTTTCTTGACTGGAAGAAGACAATACTCAATTAAATATGAAGTCTCGATAAGGAGAATATTGTAATTTATGAGACTAGGATAATGTATATAAATTCGGGAGTATGAAGTTCTCTTTATTCCTCGTTATCAAACACATGTAATTACGAGATTATGGCAAAATGAAGGAATGTAATTACATACCTGGAGTAGGGAAAATTTTGTATGATATTCTTGAGAAAGATTGCACCATACTCCCTTAGAATTGTAAAAATCCCGTTGTTATTACGCAGTGCAATTTCGTATGAATTCCTTAACTAATCCAAGAACTGCCGTTTCTATTGTAATATGAAGTCTCATATGAACTTCCAAATCTCCTCCAAAATGAATTTTGATATGCATTCAAGACAAAGTGTGTAGGGATGAATAGGATGACTAGTACAAACCCCCTTTCTACGTATTGGCAAGGATAGTTAAGAGTGGTATCCATGTGTCCACTTAATTTGATTACCTAATGTCAAGAGTCACTTATTAAATATTCCTCCACTTGCTGCCACGTGGGGGGGGGGGGCTTTGTCCCCACCTACAATTATCCACAAATCCTTAATTAATTTGTTAATCCCCCATAACCAATAATTACCCAATTATCCACATAATTAGAAAGTATCTCAAATTACTTAAAATACTACTCACTTTTAACACACTTTGCACACCTTTCTATTATGTTCATGTGGTACCTTGTATGACACTAGTCCATAAATACGGGGTATTGTAGCTTGGACTGTATTTTATCTCAAAATGTCAAACTTCGACGAAAATTCATTTTCTTCGATTTGCTTACCCTCTCACCTTCACAAATTTACTCATCACTTGTTTGAAGTAGCATAATGCTTATAATCTCTAAATAATCTCATTCCCGAACTTATGTCGATTAACTTACGGCAAAACTTTGACGTACGAAAATGCGGGATGTAATAGGCTCGTCAAACTGATTACTTATACCTGCAGGCATGACTGCAACGTCTACAAAAAAAGGACGTAAATACGAATAATGTACTGAGTACTTAAGGAAGAAATGTGTAAATGTGTAACTGCCCAACCGGCCGTATCTCAGTGGTAAATGATGATGCATATAATACCTTTATGAATATTATCATCTTTATCAAATACCTCAATAGAGAATTAGGAATATACTTAGACATGCTTGAATATCACTTTATAGGAATTTATAACATAAACATCCTTAACTACTAAGAATAGAACCATTTATGGAATGACATTACGTTTACGTGTCGTTACTTGGATCATGCCAAAAAAAGAACGATTAGCCTTAGCATAACTTTGTCGTTTACCTAACTACAGGATGACGGTTCAGCCCGTTAGTACTTCAATTTGAAACTTGCGATTTTGGGAACATCAACATGTTGTTATCTTTCAAAATCTGGACAACATAGGTTTCTTCACCCCAATTTACCACTACGTTCTTTTATATACACTTCTCATAATAATATTACAACTTTTTCTATAAAATGTATAGTAGTTCCTCCCCTTCAGAACAATAGATACAGACCTGAACCGAAACATAGGCTCCTATAATTGCCAGTTTCATTTCGTTGCTAGTTGGTACTAATTGGGTGACTTAACAAATATTGAAGGAATCAGATCAGTAATATATTTAGTGTGCTAGAACATATTGTGAGTGAAGGAATATTGTGTGGAGTGTTGTGATGGTAGTGTTTATGTGGATATTTTTGTGCAGAAGATTAAAATTCTGCTTTTGCTATTCTTTCTAGGAACTAGGAATTAGGAGCAAACTATTTGGCAGATGTCCAAAAGTGGATACTCTTCCATGCATGAACCCCACGTCTCCTTTTGTGGTAGAATCTTCCATTACCCAATAATTAACCAATTTCCCACATAATTAAGAATTGTCTCAAATTACCTAAAATACTATTCATGGTCACGTGGTATAGTACTAGCTAGTACATAAATACGGGGTATTATAGCTTGGATCGTATTTTATCCCAAAATGTCAAACTTCCGTGATACTCAATTTATTCGATTTGTTTACCCTCTGAACTTTATAACACTTACTTATCACTTGTTTGACATATCATAAATACTTATAACCTTGAAAATAGTCTTGTCCCATCCTAAAGTACTACTATTAAAATATTAATAAACTATTTCCTTCGATAATTCACATATGTAAATGATTACATACAATGATACAATAAATGCTGATATTTCCCTTGAACAACCCTAAAATATCAAGAAAAAGGATAGAACATAGCTAAACCAAATCATGCCGAAAACAAAAAGAAAACCCTACATACCTCTTGTGTTCTTGCTTTCAAACCTTGTTCCCTTTGATCCACACCCTTAATTATGCTTATATAACTAAAATACATTAGTTAAAATATTCCCTAACCACGAATCTCTTACCAAAACCCGAGTTATAAGGAGAAAGGGGGATGGCAAAGTATTGCCTATATCATAAGAATCGCGTTGATGTGTTCGCATCTTGATTTCGAATTGCTGATGAGGGAATTGCTTCAAAACCCTAAGGATGCTTCTAGGATATCTATAGACACTTTTTATATCTGATTTGGGTTGATATGAGCCTCAGAGACGAAGGCTACAACTTTTTATATCCAGATAAACTTCAACCGACCTTGTGGGTCCCAAATGGAGCTGCTTGCGCAGTCTCGCGAAAACACGAATATCACTCTACTCCTATGTTGTATTGACGAACGAGTTAATGTGTTGGAAACTAGACTCGTAGATATTCAAATTGGTGGGTAGATCACTGTCACTCCCCGGCCTCAAGGAGCGCGACCGACGCTCAACCAAGATACCCTGGTTAAGCAGGCCTGAGAGATGCCTTGTACCCAACCTTGCCCATTAAAAATATAAGAATTAATACAAGTGATAGATAAAAGAAGAGTCAAGTGTTCCATATTCGTTTTCCATTAATCAAAGGATATTCATTTACGATTTCAAAAATATTAGAAGTTTATAGATATGATGAAAAACATGTTTGCAAAAATACCAACACTTCTAGTTCAATTCCCAACATCAAACACCACCCACACTATGTCTACGGAGCCTCTACGTACAAAAGAAGAGTAGAATGGAAGTGCCAGCGACAAGGCCCCGGCTATACCTCAAAGCACAAAATACAACGTCAAATGACATAAAGCCCTGAACAGAGTAGGGCTCACCAAAACCTGCTGAGTATAGAGTAAATGCTAATGAGGATCAAGACCGCCCACTGATGAAGTACCTGCATCCATTGAAGATGAAGCGCCCCCAACATAAGGTAAGTTAGTACATATGGAATATTTATAGAATGTAAAGCTAAATGTCCTCTTATGAAATAGAATGCCAATGAAACAAAGGGAAACACCATGGAAGAAACAAGTAACAATCCATGATATCCAAATGCCAAGTTAAAACATAACAATTTTCATAATACGAAAATAATATATATTTTTGGTTGGGAGAACATTAGCACCGATATACCACGGTGTTTTTAGCACGGAGTCCGATCATGCCCGTTCGGGTAGGCCATCTCCCCACAGACAATGTGGTTTAACATGTGATGCGAAAAGAGTTGTTACCAAGAGTAGTACCACCATATGCGCAATATGGCATCCGCTCTCCACCCGATCGTCTAGGCCGCCTTCCTACATATGCTTTGTGGGTTGAGTTTCCAATTCACAGTTAAAATCAATCTCATCCCAAATAAGGGGAATAATCAGAATCCACCATAATCCACCAGTACACCGGCTCATGTAGTTTCGGGTGTGGGCCTCATGACCCACCCTTCCTTGGTTTGCTGATGATACTCCCAAAATATTTTTTTTGTTTATTCATACAAGGTAACATAAATACAAATGTATTCACCTTATTATCTTTCACATTGTATAAATCTTCATTAGTACTTTCAACCACTCACAACAACAGTATTTCCTTGGCTCTTTTGTCCATTCACAAGCCAAATTGTGGTTAAACCTCTCTAGCCTCTTCTGATCCTCATCACTCATCGGTAGACCAATTGAGGCTTGAGCCGCTGCAACCGGTTGGGCTGGTAGAACCCCCAAATTCTAAAGCCCTTGAACCACTTGCTCTGGAGTACAGGCGGCGGGAGTCTAAGCACCTCCCCCGGACTGAGAAGTAGCTGGTGTGGCCTGAACTGAAACATCCTGAGCAAGGCTAGTGCATAAAATCAATATCTGGTCCAAAGCCTCTTGAAGTCCTGGAATCACAATGGGCACAGCTGGTGCCTGTGCTGGTCCTACCGGCTCACCCACATCTGGGATCTGCTCCTAATCTGGAGCAAGTTGTGGCTCCACGGCTGCTGTACAAGCTGCGCCTTGGCCTCTACCGCGGCCCCGGCCTCTCGTGGTCCTAGCTGGTGGTACTGGTGGTCGTCCGCCAGATTCGGTAGCACGTGTCCTCACCATCTGTGAGAGAATAGAATACTAAAAGTTTATTTTTCGGAATCAACAAATACTCACGATAAGAATACATGAAAGTGAAGTTTTCCTAATGGTTTGGTAGCCACTCAAAGATAAGTACAGACATTTGCGTACCGATCCGTAAAACTCTACTAAACCTGCTCATGACTCGTGAGACCTATGTAACCTAAGCTTTGATACCAACTTGTCACGACCAAAATCTCAACACGTCGTGATGGCACCTATCACAGTACTAGGCAAGCCGACAACCACAAATAGTAATAACTCTCACAAATAGTCGATAAGAAATACCGTGACTCAAATCCATAATCTCCCAAAAATTCGGATGTCACTGAGTACATGAGCTACTAAAATGTCAACATAGTCAAACTGCTAATACAACTGTCTAGAAAGATAGAACAGTGCTAAATAAATTATAAGGAAGGAGACTGGAGGTCTGCGGATGCCAAAGAAGCTACCTTGAAATCCTCTAAGCGGATGAAGCTCCAAATCTAGCAACCAGCATGACCAGAAGTACTTGGATCTGCACACGAAGTGCAAAGTGTAGTATGAGTACAACCGACCCAATGTACTCAATAACTAACATGACTAACCTTGGGCTGAAAGCAGTGACTAGCTCAGATGGGTACAGTCCAAATCCAGATAATAACAGTAATAACTCAGAGAGAAATCCAATAATTAGTTTGTAGACAGTACAGATATGTAGACATGCTTTCTAGTTTTTAACAGTTAGAGCACAAAATGGATAGAATATGCCAAGTATGACGAATATTAGGAATGTCACATCTAGATATCTACATGTCAAGTATGCATGTCAACTGTAATGTAACATAGTGATAAAGTCATATACTTTCGGAGTATTCATCCAGACTTAGCAGGCTCAATCACTCGGCTCTCCCAATCACTCAGCACTCTCAATCACTCAACAGTCTCAATCACTCGGCACTCGCACTCGGCACTTGCACTCAGCACTCATCGGTACCTGTGCTCACTGCTGGTATGTCAGACTTCGGAGGGGCAGATCCTTCCCTAGCGCTAATATAAGCCAATCACGGCATGAATCAATAAAGCATGCTGTGGTGTGCAACACGATCCAATAAATATCCCTCACAATCAGGCCCTCGGCCTCACTCACTCATCAATCTCTCTAGTCTCTCGGGCTCACAAATCTCACAACAATCAGCCCAAACAATGATAATATGATGTAATAATAAATGGCAACAGATAATGAGATATGATATTCAAATGATGGATATGACTGAGTAGATAATTACAATTTAACCAATTAATTCTACAGCATAAGTGACATCTGTGGGTCCCAACAGAACAAGCATATAGTCTAAGCATGATTTCTAACATGGATTGTAGCTCAATTACTCTAACAAGTTGGAGTTTCGTGAATATCAACAAGGTTTGATAACAACACAGTACCAGAGAATCAACCGAGTCACAATTACCATGGTGCACGCCCACACGCACATCACCTAGCATGTGCGTCACCTCAACACCAACCACATAACATGTATTTCAGGGATTCATACCCTCAAAATCAAGTTTAGAAGTGTTACTTACCTCAAACCGCGCAAATCTCTACTGTAGCAAGGCCTTGCCTGGCTAATCAGCCTCCGATCGACTCGAATCTAGCCACAAAAAACTTAATACGATCAACACGAGCTATAGGAATCAATTCCATTCTATAAAGCTAAGTTCTTTAACAAAAGTCAAAAAGACAACCCAAAAAGTCAACCTCGGGCCCACGTCTCGGAATCCAACAAAATTTACCAAATCCGAACACTCATTCAATAATGAGTCCAACCATACCGAAATTTCTCAATTCCGACCTAAAATCATCACTCAAATCCCCAATTCTTACTCTCCAATCCCTAGCCCAAAATTCCCCAAATTTTGCCTTAGAAAAACATAATCTAGGTGGGAAATTCAATGGGTAATCAATATTTATGATTAAAAATCATAAAAAGTATCTTACCTCTTGAAATCTAGCGAAACATCTTTCAAATATTGCCACTACCCGATCTTGCAAAGTCCAAAAATGAGAAACACCTCAAAACTCTCGATTTTATGAAGTATTCCAGACATTTCGCATCTGCAGAGTCAAGGGCCGCACCTACGATTCCGCTTTTGTGGAGAAATGTTCGCTTCTGCGAAGTCCACTTAAGCCCCCAACCTAGCGCACCTGCGGTTCCATCTTCGCACCTGCGGAACCGCATCTGCGAATCACTCCACCGCTTTTGAAATCCCCAGCCCTACTGCTAAACTCCACTACTACGGATTTCTCCTCTGCACATGTGCTTCCCAGCTGCCTTCTCATTTCTTGCACCAGGCTACTTCTGCGGCTACGCACCTACGGCCAATCCTTCAGCAGGTGCGATGACACCAGGCATCAGCTGCTTCAGAAATCTTCTAAGTCCCAATTTCATTTCGTTAACCATCCGAAATCAACCCGAGGCCCCAGGGACCTCAACAAAACATACCAACAAGTCCTAAAATACTATACGAACTTAGTCAAGGCCTTAAATCATGTCAAACAACATCAAAAATACGAATCGCACCCCAACTCAAGCTTAATGAAACTAATGTATTTCCAACTTCTACAATCAACGCCAAAACCTATCAAACCAACTCCGATTAACCTAAAATTTTACACACAAGTCATAAATGGCACAACGGACCTATTCCAACTTTCGTAATCAAAATCAGAGCCCGGTAACAATAAAGTCAACTCTCCGGTCTAACTTCTCGACTCTCCAAACTTCAACTTCTCCAACTTTCGCCAATTCAAGCCAAAATCATCTACGAACTTCCAAATCATTATCTGGACACACTCCTAAGTCCAAAATTACCATACGGAGATATCGGAACCATCAAAACTCTATTCCAGAGTCATTTACACACAAGTCAATATCCGCTCAACTCTTTCAACTTAGGCTTCTAAACTTTGGACTAAGTGTCCCATCTCATTCCGAAAAATATCCGAAACCAAACCGACCACCACTGCAAGTCATATAACAACAAATGAATATAGAATAAGCAATAAATCGGGGAACGAGCTATAATACTCAAAAAGACCGACCAGGTCGTTACACATTGATTGTTAGTTGGGCTTTGTAATTACCGTTCTGAAGCGGTATCGGAGCAATGAAAGAAATGTAAATCTCCACGCGATGGGAGTGATAGAAATGAAAATTCAAATCTCCACATGATGGGAGTATTTGACGTGCTGTAGTACCATTCTGATGCAATATCGGAGCATAGACAGGAATGTAAATCTCTGCACAATGGGATTAACAGGAAAGTAAATTCAAATCTCTACACAATGGGAGTATTCGATGGGCTGTAGTACCATTTCGATGCGATATCAGAGCATTGATAGGAATGAAAATTCGAATCTCCACGCGATGGGAGTATTCAACGGGCTATAATATTGTTTTGATGTGATATCGGAGCATGGATAGGAAAGTAAAATTCAAATCTCCACATGATGGGAGGATTCGACGGACTGTAGTATCTTTTCAATGTGATATCAGAGCATGGACAGGAAAGTAAAATTCGAATCTCCACACGATGGGAGAGTTCGACGGGTTGTAGTACCATTCTGATATGATATCGGAGCATGGACAGGAAAGTAAAATTCAAATCTAAACACGATGGGAGGATTCGACATGCTAAAGTACTGTTACGATGCGATATCAGAGCATGGACATGAAAGTACAATTCGAATCTCCATGCGATGGACATGAAAGTAAAATTCGCACGATGGGAGTGACAAGAATTGAAAATCTCCACTCGATTGGAGTATATTTTGATTTTTGAAAAATGAGATCGAACCCGAGAAGGTTCCTTGATTTATTTTGATTTTTATGAAAAATGTGACTGAACCCAAAGGTTGCCTATGTATCTCGTCAGAACGAGAATCAGGTCAGGCGTAGTTCAGGAAGGGTGGAGTATGAAAGGGAAGATGTTTTGTATTTTTGAATTTCTTCAAGGAAAGAGGATAATTTTTTTTATTTTGATGTTGATGTCTCACTGGGAGAATTCTAGAGAAACAATAAAGGATGATGCAGATATGTTTATTATATTTTTTGATTTTTTTGGGAATGATCCCTTTGTAAGGATCTTCGGTCAACTATGACTCAAGTGGCCAGACTTGACCGATTCGTCCAGCTAAGCACGAGAAAAACCGGACCCATTATAGGTTGCCTCCTATCTTGACACGAGGTCAAGAATCAAGTACGCATAGTTCGTGAAGATTGGAGAGTATGAGATGTATGATTTTCAACACTTCTTTTACTCTCCTATTTTCAAATAATTGCAACTAACATATTGATGGCATTAGAGATAGGTATAAAGTGCAAGAGAATAGATAAACTCGTAGTGATGCCTCGTTGTACCCATGATTGGTTGTGGTATCTCTGGAGTTGAAGAGTGACTCCATCCAGAAGACGTGACCCAGTTGCTCCTTCGAACAGTTACTTTGATGCCCCTAGCTGTTTGCGAGACTATTGTTGTGGTTGTCTCCCAATCGAGTGAAGGGATGTTTTGTTGTGACCTTCCAGCTATCCATAGGAACCTTTTTTTTATCGTCCTCGACTATTAGCCGGGGCAATTATCCGATCAAGATATATAAATATTGTGAGAGTAATGATGTCATAAGATGATCGAATTTAAAAGTGATTGTACAAATAACACTCCCCTGATTTTTCGATTGATGTTCCACAATGTCCGATGTCGATTGTTTTTTCCTGAGCAGTCTCAAGGCGATGCGCCCTTCAGCTATCCACATGAACCATTTGATGATCGTCCCCGGTTGATAACCGGGAACGATGTTCTAATATGAATATAGAAAAGTGGTGAGAGCAGTGAAGTCATGAAAAATGGTAGAGTTCATTGTAAATCTAATACTCCCCTGATTATCTGACTGATGTTCCACCAAGTCCAAGACCAGATGTTATCTCCCGTGAAGTGCCCGGGATGATGTACCAGTAAAAGTCAGAGGAGAAAATTTTAGAGACCCTCTTAGGTGAAGTTATAAAATTAAGTAGGTGTAGGGTTAGGCCGTGCAGCCAGTGGTATATCCAGTTGTGATCAGAAATGCGATGTCGGCATTCCATGATTAATCCAGAAATTGTGTTATCCCTCATGCGTCCAAAGAAAAATTCTTAGTTTGAGGTAGGAAAATTGATTTGTGTTGTCCTGAGGCTTTGCTTGTTCTTCTTTGTTTGTCCGAGTCGTGTTAGCATGACACTTCTCGAAGGTTGACTTACAACTTGCCCTTGCAATAAAATGGGTTGACTTGTATTGAATCTTTGAATTTGGGAAGTGGGAGTGAAACTATGACTCCATAGACAGATGTTTAAATAAAGGACTTGCATGCCACATGTTAGGACTTAAGTTAAGTGAGGGTCAGTAAGACCGGTATGGTATTGTAAGATTTGGATTTTTGGATGAAGTTTGGTTGACGCTCTCGGAGATTTCTGGGTTAAGAGCATCATTGCATTGTTCCAAAAAACTACCCCCGTTTCCAGTATTGAGGAAATTTCTTTGAAACAGTGGGGAGACCGAACCCTTATGTAGGGTTGCCTACGTATCTTTCCAAAGCAAGAATTGGGTCAAAACGTAGTTCGGGCCAACTACTAGAGTTTTGTTGTCACGACCCAATTTCCCCTAAAGGCCGCGATGGAGCCCAACGTCACCGCTAGGCAAGCCAACAGTGAACTAGTCATGTATTTATTATTTTTAATAATTTCAAAGTAGTTAATTTTTATTTATTAAGTAGATGAGAAGTGAAAAATTATCGTAAAGTAAAGCATAAACTAATGAAAGAGAAAATACAGTGAAATAAATACTCAAAATCATAAAGTGCCTACTAGCATATTCCCAAGATTTCACAAGTATATGAGCAACTAGTAGAATATACAAAATACCTATGCTACTGTCTAAAATAAGATAGACAGAAAGTAAATACAAAAGAGAGATTGTGGGTGCTACAAAACGGACTCAGAGAGCAGCTCACCACTATGCCTCAGGGTAACGGGCATGCACGCCTAAATGAATGCCAGATGTACCTGCCTCAGATCCTACACGATTAGTGCAGAAGTGTAGCGTGGATACATAAACAACATCTACCCAGTAAGTATACAGTCTAACCTCAAAGAAGTAGTGGCGAGGGATCGACATCGACACGTACTATGGGCCAACAACTAAAATACAGATATTCTAAATAGGCATGGAATACGTGAATAATAATAATACTACAATAGCAAGCAGTAAATAAATGATTCTTTAACTGATAGTGAATTTAAAAATCTCCAACTGACATGTACTAACTCTAACAAATTTCGGGCCAATAAATAAATTATAATCTCTCAAGTCATAAATATAATATCAAGTGTAATCGGGCTCCGAGCATTATCATGCACGATTTATGTCGAGGTCATACGATCTGATCCAGTATAATGTGTACACTGTCGAGAGTTGAATGACACGAACCATAGATGCATCTATTATACTGTCGAGGCGTTCGACCCGCTCCACAAGAAGAGAAAATACTCTACGAACATCCGATTTCAAAGCTATCACAAGACTAATTCACAAGAAATCACAATTTCTATTGACAGTCAAGCAACCCGCCAAAACTCAAAGTAAGTGAAATTTGGTTTATACGAATCCTTTATCAAGTTTCAGTATGATTTAAGCACTGAAATTAACAAGTAGAGTGCAGACAATACAAGTATTTCATGATTGGGTCCAAAAATTACCCATACTTAAGCATGATTTGGAGCTACGCACGGACTCTCGTCACCTCGTGCGTACGTAGCCCCCACAATTAGAAGCAAATAGTAATTTAAAACACCTATGGGGTAAATTCCCTCTTACAAGGTTAGGCAAGAGACTTACCTCGTCCCAAAGCTCACTTTCCTACCCACAAATTCGCTCTAAAGCCTCAACTTGGTGCCGAACAATCCGAAGCTAGCCAAATATTATATAAATTAATCAATATACACTCACAAGTTCATAATTTAGCTATTAGAGTAATTACCCAACCCAAATTTGATGATTCTTAAAATTCACCCCTGGCCCACATGCCCGGATTCTTAAAATATTCGAAGATAAATGTTCCCCATAACCTCACGAATTCAAATATGTAATTTTTACCCAATTTCATAATTATTTTCGTGGTTAAATCCTATTTTTATCAAAACCTAGGTTTTTAACTAACCCATAATTTCTACAATTTACATGTTAAGAATATACCCAAAATGCATGATTTAAACTCATGTTGTATAGAAATTATTTACCTCAAAGTTCTAGGTGAAAACCCCTCTTCAAAGAGCTCTAAATTAGACCAAAGAGAGATAAATGAAGAAAATGAGCCTAAGTCCCATATAAATGCACCTCACCGCCCCAGCGATTTTCACAGCTGCGGCAGCTTCGCCGCTTCTAAGAGGCCACTTTTGCGGGCAATTGTTCGCTTCTGCGGAACACACACGCACCAGCCTTGGTCGCACCTGCGGAAAAACTCCGCATCTGTTAGCCCGCTTTTGCGGCTAGCCTCACGCGCCTATAACCATGCCATGCTTCCACCCTCCGCATCTACGATCTCTCCATCACCGCTTCTGCGGACACTGGCCAGTCCACTCCCAGCCGCTCGTGCGTTTGCAGGTGCGAATGCACCAGAACTGCTACTGTTTTAGCCCTTCTTTCAAGTTCAAACATGTTCCGCACATCGTCCAAATAGCACCCGAGACCCCCCGGAGCCCCGTCCAAACATACCAACAAGTTCGTAAACATAAAATGGACTCGCTCGAACCCTCAAAATGTGTAAAACAACATCAAAACTAAGAATCGCACCCCAAACCAAATCGAATCAACTTATGAACTCCTTCCATATTGTCATCTCCTTCCATAAACATAAAAAATAAATCTTTTTCTTAGAGGTTTACTAGCATGCTTTCCGAACCTCTTTGTATGGGAGTGATTCTTCAATTAACGTGCTTCAGATAGAAATAATTTGTAAAGACATTATAATTGAATTGTTGTGCTTTTCTTTAAGAGACTTGGGCCTTGTAGTCATTTGGGCTTGGCTCACATAATTTGTATTTCAATACCATGACTCGAGAGATGGTCTTTAGTTACTCATTGAATGATAACTGATTTCTTAGCGTGAATATTTCTTTCTATTGATAGAATAATTTTCTATGTCATAAACAGTTTGATACATTTTTTCTATACCATACTCATTGAATTCATCAAATTAATTATTTTAGTTTATCCATTATCCACTAATATTGTTCAAAGATTATTCTTTTTCCACTCTTACCAATCATTTAAAGTAAATTTCTATTTCTAGCTTTTCACTTAAATAGTTAATCTTTGCACATAAATCAAAATCTTCCAAAGTGTATCCTTTAATTGATATTCTTTTAGTTAATTTATAAGCATTCTACATGTCACTACATAATATCTTATATTTTCATTCCTTTAATAGTTACTCATTCATGCTAATATTTCCAAGCTTTGTTTCTTTCGTCAAATTACTCATATTCAAATAATCATTCTTTTTTTTTTCACTTTACTCCTTAATGCATGTTCTCTCATACTTTAATCACTCATTCAAAGATTTTGTATTCAAATCATAAGTAGATTATTTTAATTTTATTCTTGTGAAATTCAAATATTTGTTTAAATACTTTGAGCCAACATGTATTCTTTAAGCACCATTCTTTTATATTATTAAACCTCACACTACGATACAATTCCTTAATATATTTTTAATACTTTTCATACTCAAATTCTTGTTGCATACTCTGTTACATATTTAATCATTCTTTGTCTAAATTAATTTTCACCCTTAGTCTATTCTTTCAAAGCATAACTCTTTGTACACTTCATAAACCTTAATCATTTCGTTTTTCAAAACACAAAGTCAATAGTATACTTTATTTGCATGTAATCTATTATGTATTTAATTATTCATTTGGGTACATATTAATCACCCTCTTATTTGAATTCTTTCTGAATAGTAGTGAGTATTTACTTGAACCTCCCCTCTTATTTGATCGAGTCCACAAGAATCACATTTTGTGGATCTTGAGGAATGACTAACACCTTTCCTTCGCGATAACTTGAACCCTTACTCAGAATCTCAACGGTTTCGTAGACCATAGTCGAAGTGTACATTATATCGTGTAATATAGATGTCCTAATGTACCTTAAACATTAGGGGCGACTCTAAACTTTTACTAACCTTGTATATTATGATACGTTGTACATTGTTTTGATTTGTGCAAAATAGGTTGCAACAACATGGAGACTCTTCTGGGGATACTTCAGGTTCTAACCACAGCGGACTCGATCAATTACTTGAGGGATTACAGGTTCTCCGATACTCCAACTTCTATTCTTTCTGTCACATGCTTCAAGTTTTATATTCTCTACTTCAAGTTGTATATTCTATACTTCATCTTGTATACTCTTTGCTTCAAAATGTATATTATTTGCTTTGAGTTGTATGTTCCTCGCTTCATGTCGCGTATTCTTCATCGCATGCTTCAATGTGGTATATTCTTGGTCATTTGCTTCAAGTGGTATATTCTTTATCATTTACCTTGAGTTGTATTTTCTTTGTTGTGTGCTTCAAGCCGCATATTCTATGTTGCGTGCTTCAAGTCGTGTATTCTCTGTTGCGTGCTTCGGGCTGCATATTCTTTGTCATGCCTATGTTGTACGTTCTTTAAATATGCTTATGTTGTGTGTTCATTTTTACACATACCTATGTTGCATATGCTTTTACAAATGTCCATGTTTTATATTCTTTATCACATGCTTATGATATTGCTTATGTCATCACTTTTCCAATCGACTTTGGTCGTACACAATCACACACAAGTCACGTGAGGGTAGTCACTTCACTCCTCCAAATCTTGTTTCAAAATTACTTAGTTTCAGAGATTGGCAGACGATATTAACTATGTACCATCTCGCGGTCGTCCTTAACTCATGCTAGAATCTAGGTAAATATACTCTTAGAATTCCTAGGTCATTGTACATAAAATCTTGCAGCTTGCTTTAGCTAGATTAATTGTTATGTATCCTTTATTTGCTGCATGTTCTTGGTATATTTGTTATATATTCTTTGCTTGCCATTGTTATTTATCCTTTATCTATTACATGTACATTCTATTTGTTATCCACTGTTAGGTTCTCTTTGTCTAAATAAAATTTGGTTGACTTGTGTTGAACCTTGACCTTTCAAATATGCATGTCCATTTTGGTCTTCATGACCATCTCCGTAATCATACTGTCATTCGGACTCCACCATCCTTTTTTAGAGATACGTCAATCCAACTTGGTACATCTTCCATTGATTCGACGTATTCTTCTCAATCATACCTCACACTTTTAGTGACTTCCGTCATTTGAGACAGATCCATGCGCTATGCTACCATTTGTCTCTTGTTCAAAAGCTACCAGTCTCCACCCACCCACCCAAGTATTCTCATTCATAATCACATTCCTTCGCAAGGAAAAATAACTAATTCATTACCACCACATAGATCTAATAATTCCAGTAGTCGGCCCAAACTACGTTTTGACTTGATTTTTGCCCTAGCAAGATACGTAGGCAACCCTGCATAAGGGTTCGGTTTCCCCATTGTTTCAAATTAATTTCCTCAGTATGAAAAACTAGGGCAGTTCTTTTGGAACAATGCAATGATGCTCTCAACCCAAAAATCTCATAGAGCGTCAACCAAACTTCACCCAAAAATTCCAAATCTCAAAATACCAAGCCAATCTTATTTCAACTGTCACTCGACTTAAACCCCAAAATATGGGATGCAAGTCTTTTCTTCAAATATCTGGCTATGGAGTCATGGTGTTCATTTCCACTTCTCAAATTCAAAGATTTAATACAAGTCAACCCACTTTTTGTTACAGAGGAAGGTTGTTAGTCAGCTTTCGAGAAGTGTCAGGCGCACACGACTCGAACAGACAAGGAAGGAAAAGCGAAGCCTCAAGTCAACACGAATCAACTTCCCTCCCTCGAACTAAGAAGTTTTCTTTGGCCGCAGGAAGGACAACATTATCTCCAAAACCATCATGAAATGCAAATAGTGCATTCCTGACAACAACTGGATACATCACTGGCTACACGGCCTAACTCTATACCCTCTTAATTTTATAACTACACCTAAGAGGGATTCTAATATTTTCTCCTCTGATTTTTGTAGGTACATCATCCCAAGTGCCTCACGGGAGATAACATCTGGTCTCGGACTTTGTGGAGCATCATAAGATACTCAGGGGAGTAGTGGTTATACAATGAACTTTGTCAGTTTTTATTAAATCGCTGCTCTCACCCCTTTTCTATATTCATATCATAACATCGTTCCCAGTTGTCAACCGAGGAAAATCATCAAATGGTTTGCATGGACAGCCGAAAGGTGCATCATCCTGGGACTGCACGAGAAATAGCATACGATATCGGGCACTGTGGAACATCAACTAAACAATCAGGGGAGTGTTAGTTACAATTCTTGATTCCATAATTTTATGACGGCACTACTCTCACTATAATTTTGTATCTGCATCAGATAATCGCCCCGGCTAATAGCTGGGGACGATCACCAAAAGGTTCATGTGGATAGTCAGAAGGTCACAACAAAACATCTATGTAGTCAATTGGGAGACAACATCAAAAATTGTATCGCAAACAGTCAGGGGCATCGAAGCAACTTTTCGAAGGAGCAGCTAGGGCACATCTTCTGGAAGGACACACTCTTCAACTCTAGGGATACCATACCCAATCATGGGTACAACGAGGAATCGCTCCGAGTTTGTCTTAACCCTTGCATTTTATACATATATGTGATGCAACTAATATAGTTAGTCGCAATTCTTTGAAATAAGAAAGAAAAGAAGTGTTGAAAACCATACACTCATACCCTCCAACCTTTACGAACTACGCGCGCCTGATTCTTTACCTCATATTAAGATACCAAGTTTGTCACGCCCCAAAACCGAGGAGCGCGACCGGTGCTCAACCGAGTGAACCCGGCCGAGCAAGCCTATTAGATTTTCTTCTACCCAAACTCATTCATGGATAAAGAGAATATATATGTTTTCTTTAATCAACCAATAAAGTGATCATGTTGCAATACAAATTTCTTACCATCAGTTACTTTATTTTAAAGTCTCAATTCCAAACACATTTTTCATAATCTAAAGTGGAAATAGTAATTCAAGCACAACACACGAGTTTGACTTCCTCAGCACCATTATACAACTCACACTATATCTACGGAGCCTTTATAGATAAAGATGAGTACAATGACAATGCCGACAATAAGGCCCCGGCTATACCTCAAATAGAATACCCAAAGAACAAAAGATACATGACCCCGGGATGAAGTGGGGCTCACCAAGTCAGCTGGGAAGAAGGTGTGCTGCTATCACTGATAAATATCTCCTGTTGTGGAACCACCTGCATCCATTTAAAGATACAGCGCCCCTGGCAGAAGGGACGTTAGTACCATCGAATAGTACTAGTATGAAAACTAAACACTAATTTAAGAATTTAGAAATACAAGATGAATATGATGAACCAGTGCAACAATAGAATAATATAGATAACCGTTTAAACCATAACAAGCTTATTAAAAGCTATCAATAACATTTATAGGATTTAAGATGAGACCCTCTATAACCATCTTCACACAAAGTGGCCCTGCCGTCTCACCCGATGTATGCAGGTGGAAGTGCATCAACGATACCAATACCAACACAAAGTGGCGATGCCGCCTCACCCCAATGTATGCGGGTGGAGGTGAATCAACGATACCAACACCAACACAAAGCGGCTATGCCGCCTCACCCCAATATATGCGGGTGGAGGTGAATCAACGATACCAACACCAACACAAAGTGGCTATGCCACCTCACCCCAATGTATGCGGGTGGAGGTGAATCAACGATACCAACACCAACACAAAGCGGCTATGCCACCTCACCCTCAATGTATGCGGGTGGAGGTGAATCAACGATACCAACACCAACACAAAGCGGCTATGCCGCCTCACTCCAATGTATGCAGGTGGGGGTGAATCAAATATACCAACACCAACACAAAGCGGCTATGCCGCCTCACCCCAATATATGCGGGTGGAGGTGTATCACAATCACAATCTCTATACCATAATCCCCACACAAAGCGGTCATGCCTCCTCACCCCAATGTATACGGGTGGAAGGTATATCACAATCACAATCTCTATATAACTTGGCATAATAACTTTCACATAAATCACGACTAGAAATTATAACATGTGGATACATAATCCATAGTTTGGGACACATCCTCAATTTATAATACAATATGATAAGATCATTTGAAACACGAATTGAACATATATCTTCATCACAAAACTTATCCGAATACCCCATTTATAATCAACATCTCAGAACTTACAAGGATATTGGGAATTCCAATTCTTAAAGAAGAGTTTAGCCAACATACCTCACTTGAGCTTTCTTATACTCTAAATATTCCGGAATTCTTAGCAACTTCAATCTATATTAGAAAATATACAAATTGATTCAAAATTAGGAAGATGATCATGGTTCTAGCTCATTTGAGCATTTTATCAAACACAAGGTGTGCATAAGGTTTCAAGGCCCTTTTATGGAGGATTCCTTCATCCCACAACCCAATCTTTATCTTTTTTAGTTCAACAATCTTCCTAACCCCTTTGATAACACATGCATGCAAAATAAACAACCCTCTTGCCCAGAAATTATCTTGCTAATTATCCATTTCTACACAAAATTCTATATTGAGGGTTAGGGTGTAGAATCTTACCTCTAAGAAGAAGACCTAGTGAGTTTCCCTTCATAATCTTCCAAAACATGAGCAAGAATTGAAGAACAATTATTGAGGAACTCCTTCTCACTCTAGGGCACTCTCTCTCACTCTAAAATATCAGATTATCGCTCAAAAATGGACCAAAGAGTATATTTAAAGAAATAGGGTCGGGTTTTAAAAACCCAAAAATGGAGCTCCGGAACGGTTCTGCGGTCGCATATGCGACCGCATAACGGATATGCGGACCGCAAAATGGTCGCATAATTACAGACCAAACGACCAAAAAATTTGTCTATGTATGCGATCACTATGCGGTCCGCATAACTGTTATGCAATCGCATAATACACCGCATAACAGTTATGCGGTCGCACAGTCGACCACATAATTGCCCCCAGATTGGCCCTTCTCCTGCTCACTTTTGCGGCCATTATGCGGCCCACAGAGCGATTCTGCGGTCGCATAATGGACCGCAAAATTACAATTTTCTGCCAAAAATTTTCCTTTTCATTCCCGTGCATATTTCAACCCAAAAAGTACGAGCCGTGGATTGCAAGCTCGCCGCGAAGAATTTCTATAATCCTTAACACGTAAAACCAATTTGGCACCACGAAATATTATTTTCTTTTGCAAAGTTCTATGGGGCCTTACACGTAGGGAACCCGTCATGGGTCCGGTCTTTCTTGTCCTTAATTGAATGAGTCGGTCAAGTCTGGCCACTTGGGTCACAGTTGGCTGAAGATCCTTGCGAAAGGATCATCTTCGAAGTCTTTCTGTAAACATCAAAGGAAAATCAAAATCTAAAAACATATCTCTGCATAATTACTCATTGAGGGAATTCAAACAAAAATCCAAAATATCTTCCTTTATCCCTAATATTCACGAACTACGCGTGCCTGATTCTTGGCCTCGTGTCAAGATACATAGGGAACCTATAATGGGTCCGATTTTTTTCGTCCTTAACTTGACGAATCGGTTAAGTCTGGCCACTTAAGTCACTGTTGACCGAAAATCCTTACGAAAGGATCATCTCCAAAAAATCAAAATAAAATAATAATATATATACCTTCCTCTGTTCTTCTCCAGAAGTTTCTCCGTGAAACATCAAAATCAAAATCCGAAAAATATCATCCTCTTTTCTTTAGGAAATTCAAAATCCAAAACATCACCCCTTTATCTCTTACCTTCCCGAATTACGCCTGACCTGCTTCTCGTTTCGACGAGATACATAGGCAACCTTTGGATTCGGTCTTATTTTTCAAATATAAAAACAAAAATAAATCATCAATCAAGGACCCTTCCCCAGTTCAATCTTATTTTCAAAAATTAAAAATCATCAATCAAGGACCCTCCCCGAGTTCAATCTCATTTTTCAAAAAATAAAAAAATGCTCTCATCATGCGGAGGTTTCAATTCATGTCACTCCCATCGTGCGGAGATTTACTTTCTTATCCCTCCCATCATGCCGAGATTTTACTTTCCCCTCAGCGCTCCTAAACAGAACGGTACCCATCCCCGTACTAATGATGCTCATATACGGAATGGTACACCGCTTATCATTTAACTTTTCTGTCAGCACTCCTAAATAGAACGGTACCCATCCCCGTACTAACAATGCTCTTATACGGAACGGTACACAACCCATCATTTTACTTTCTGTCAGCTCTCATAAACGGAACGGTACCCAGCCCCGTACTAACAATGCTCCTATACAAAACGGTACACAAATCGTCATTTTACTTTGTTGTTCAATGCTACTATACGGAATAGTACACAACCCGCCATTTTACTTTCCTGTCCATGCTCCTATACAGAACGGTAACTACAAAGCCCGTCTAACCATCAATGCTCTAATATCGCTTCGAAACGGTAACTACAAAGCCCATCTGACATTCAATGCTCTAATAGCGCTTCAGAACGGTAACCACAAAGCTCGTTCTACATTCAATTCTCTTTATCAAAAACCACAAAAATTGATTAAGTCAAAATTAAAGGAAAATGAAAATCTAAAAAAATATTTTCTTTCCACCCTCCCTGAACTACGCTTGACCTGATTCTTATTTCAATAAGATACGTAGGCAACCTTCGGGTTCGGTCTCATTTTTTCAGAAATCACAACAAAATATTTTTTGATTAAGTCAAAAAAGAGAGAAAAACAAAAAATTGTTATCAGGTTAAAATCCCAAAATCCAAAAAAAAGGGGAACCCTTCCTCAGGTTTGGTCCCATTTATCAAAAATCAAAAAAAGAGGAGGGGAAACTTTTCTTTTACTCTAGTCGAATTTATCCACAAAAAAAAAGGAAAACAAAAGAGGAAAAATCACCAAATATTGACTTGGTTGGTACCGATATAGTTAGACGTGTACATGGGAAAGAATGTGCTAATTGGTATGATGGTGAGGGTCAGCTTCGTGGTAAACCATAGATTCTTGTGGTAACTCTTAATTATACCTTAGGGATGCTTGAAAATTCTCATGCTTACAGTTAGGGCAACAACAAAGTTGACCTCATCGTTTCAATTGCATTGTGTGGTGAGCTTTAGATTTAAAATTCATTGCATGGTATTGTAGATATAGAACTTGGCATGAATGTCCGTTGAGGCGAAATCCTGAGTAACGCTTGGTTTGGGAAAGGATCGTGGGCCTTCTTCGACCCGTTTGAGCCTTTCTAGCTTATCAAATGACTTCAATCCCTAGTATTTCCCCCCTTTGAGCCTTAAGCCATATCTTTGGACAACCACATCTTAGCCTATACCCTTCATTGAGCTTACAAGCACTACCCCTCTCTTGGCCCAACCTCCTTGCGCGCACTAAAAATATGTAACTTCGGATGAAGACCAAAGTGAAGGTGACATGCATGTAAACGCAAAAGATGCAAAGTCTAAGACAAC